>NC_073692.1:121005853-121048156 GCF_029784155.1 Uranotaenia lowii
TTATAGAAAGATGTTTAGCGGGGAATTTGCACGGATGGGAAAACTTTCTAGCTATTTACAATTTTAATGTGATTTATTGATTGATTTTTTTCCTGCCTTCAGTCTAGCTCGGGTGATGGTTGGATTTCGATGTATGTTTTATAGATGAGGAGATGATACCTTAAGTCGAAGCTAGTTTGCAGCTTTTATGGGGAGAATATTTTACACCGAAGCGTTTGAGTTAGCGAAAGTTCGTCTTCTTTTTGCACCGAACGTTGGCTAACATTGTGATGGTTTTTCTAGCGAAACTAGATTAATCTGGGGATGATAGTCGTTGGGGTCTATACTTACACAAATTTATTTGGTTGGGCTCTGTCAGCAGGATAAATTTTGGATCAGGGGTTTGTCATAAAGATTTTATTAACTTGTTGCTGAGCGACCTTCATCACTTTTTTTAGGATTTTTGCTTTTGTCACTAAAATTTAATTATGAGCTTACCTAACAAATACCGAAGTCTAGCTAATTTTTGATCCAGCTAAGCGGTCTTTATTTATGAGGATTTTTCCGATTAAAAATATTTGTAAGGTTAAAATACCTTTCGTTGAACCTTAATAACCTTCTTTTCTTTGCTGGGAACCCCTCGAAGTTGATCAATTGAGCTAATACGTCTAGTAACGTTTACAGGTTCGATTCTCGAATACGTGGTATTTGTAAACGCGACCCTGGCGAACAACAAAAGAAATTTTCTGTACTATTGTAATACAAACTTTGGATAAAATCAATCTTTGGTAGTTTTACTTTGAAATTTTAAATATTTTATTGAAATTTAGATGGGTTCTATCGTAAAGTTTTATAAAAAAAACGAATAAAACTAGACTTTCGTTGAAAAACTACACAGAATTTTTTTGACTATTACGTGTCACTGAAACTGCAACCTTTAAAATAAATCAACCTGTAATTTTAAATTGTTTTCCTTTACCTGTAAAATAACGATAGATGTCCTGCTTCTTTTTGTTACAGGACATTTGCATAATTTTACAAGAAATAATTTTTGCTGTGTAACGTTTTAATTTAAGAGCTATGTGTTGACGGTTTTTTAAACTTTTCACATATCTCGATAGATTATTACAATATCAAAACAACGAGTATTGCGCATTTTTCTAAGACTTCGAAGTCCAGAGATATTCCATGTTGAAAATAATGGCTTTTCTTTTTGGTTAAGGTTTGGGACAAGATTTGAAAATTAAGCGAAACCGTGTTCTAGAATTGAAAAATTAGAATTCTTGGAATTAATGTATTTTTTTTTTCAATTTAAGTCGAATTCAAGTCGAATTAAATAAATTTAAAAATAATAATAAACAATTAAAACTGGAAACCAACAAATTCAAATTCAACTCAGAGATTCCAGAGGGCTCTGATACACTTTTCATTTTTGAGTTCATGATTATTAGAAATTTTGATCATGATTTTTAATTTTGAATTCTTATTCGGGAGTCAGAACTCAGATACAAAATTCAAACTCACATAATTAAAACTCAGCTCGAAAAGGACTTTTACCATCGAGATAAAAAATATCAAGGAGAGAACTTCGTTTTGCGATTAAAACCGCAGGAAATTGTAGACATATAATAGTGGATAATAAGAGTCAGATTGAATACCCAGTCTTGCTGAAAATCACACATACGTACAAACACGTAAGGGTGGTAGCCAAATAGGTCGAATTTTGAAAATCGACTTCATTCATTTTGAGGATTGACCTGAAAAACAGACTTGTGCAACTTTTCAGCTCAATCGGACTTGATTAAGAGCTGCTTCATAGCACTTAAAGCTTCTTTTTTCCCAAAAATTTCCCATTGGGAGTTCCTAAAGAAATCGAAAAACTTGAAATTTTAATTGTGATGCCAAATGATTTGAAAATACATCAAACGACGAAATATGCGATTAAAGTTATTTTGATTATTTTGTCTTAATAAATGTTCAAATAGTGAATCCCAAAAATCATTTCCAATAATTTTTTTAAGAATACGACTTGCTGATAAGGATTATGTATGTTTTATGATGAAAATTCCGTTGGATTTTAAAATCTCTGGTTCATTGGAGGTACTTTAAAATCTAAGTTTCGATCAAAAATTCAAAATTTTAACCGAGTTTGTAACAGAAGAAAATAAATCAGAATTGAACCGGAACCTTTCTATAAAACTTTCGAAAAGTCTTCAAATTCCCAATGTAATTTCTTTAGAGATCGTAATACAATTTGAGGGTATCATTCTAAGAACTGTCATCGTAAACATGATTTTAACAGTTTTTTTTATTTATGCATTGCTAAAGCAAAAATGTTATTGAAAAATTTGTCATGGCGCGGTCTCAATGGAAGTTGGCGATAAATGTAAAAGTGGATCGAATCGTTAATCAGGAAAAAGATTCCCATCTGCAAGATGAAAAATATCACTCGGCTCCTTAGGCCTCACAGCAAACGAGCCTTCGAAAAAAAAATAAATGATTATTTAAAAAAAAAGAAACCCATCCCTTAAGCCAATTCCTTCTATGGCCCTGACCAATATACATATGTTATACAGATTGTTACTGATCAAAGCCATTCACTAGGATAAGGAGATATTTTGGGATAAACATCTATCCGAACAAAATATTAACAAGCAAGATAATAAATATTTGTATAGTTTACGATATTATTCGCATTCAAAAAGCTTTTTGCGCTTAGCGGTTTTGGGTTATCGACCACTAAGTTTGTCAGCATATTAAGCAGTTTTTGCTAAGTTAAACCGAGTAAGGAAACTAATAAGCGGTGGTAATTTTTTAGTTGAACCTTTTTGAGTTTCTGAAATCTACTGAAATCAACAATCTTAAAATTCAAATGAGCTACTCTTTGTAACACACTATTTTTGGAGCCCTAAGGTCAAAGATAAAATTTTTAGTTAGTTTTAAAAGTTAACTACACAAACAAATCAGACTCTACTCTAATAAAAATCTTCCTTGGTTATGGAGTTATCGGCACAAGGTTTTATGCCAGACCGGCACTAACAGGCTTTCTCATCGCTGGCATTGTCCTCCCAACGAAACCGCATTTCATATGTCTGAAAGAAACCAAACAAATCATATTCCATATCCCATCAAAAGATAAAATAGGAAGGAAACAATCAGTCAGCAAGGATATTGTGGAATGATGTACCGAGCGCTGCTTGAGTAACGGCCAGACGGCCCCCGCAGTACGTTTTTTTTGGCGATCGGGCGTGCCAGAAGGACTATGACAATAAACCTTCTCTTACAATCTGACTCAGTTGGTAGGTACACTGGTTAAGTTATCGGACTGACAAGTCGAAATAAGAATGTTGCGTTGAGTTCGAATCTTACTTTTTTTTTTATTTTGGGATAAATTTTCCAATAGCATGAAAATCCCATAAAATGTGTTTCTAGTTTCGCTTGAATGAAGTGGTCATGCATCAATTTGCTTGGGAGCTTGAGTTTTTATGCCAGAAGTGCTTTTCAAATCATACCGTCTTTGGTACAGTACAATTTTCAGCGCATTTATGGCATAAAGTTAGCACAGAGTGGCATTGAAATTTTACAAACTCTTCTTTGGATGTACCTGAACATTTTTAGTTATTCAAAGCTTATTTCCAAAGACAGAACCTATCGACTCAACCTGCAGTTTGGCTGAGGTATTTGGACCCTTTCCGTCAAAGCGTGTACAGCTTAATTTTTGCAGCAGAAATATTGGCGCTAACCTCAGGTCTCGGTGAAGTTGGAACCAAAATTCTTCATCTCAACCAACAGCCGGTCTTCTTCCAAGCCAAGCCCATTTCATGTTTACAGCCCCTAGATGATCTTGGGGAGTGTTGATGACGATTGACAATCCCAGTCTCAGCTTTAGCAGCCCGGTAAAACCGGCTGATCTCAGTCACTGCTGGCTGCGACTCCTTTATTCTGAATGACTTTCATCATCAGCAGCAGCATCTGCAAACGAGATGACCTTCTTTCTAGGAATGAAGAATTGTGTAACGCACGTCATCAGCTGTCTGTCTGGGTGAAGACATTGTGACACGAAAGCGAACCTTGCCAGTTTGAGACGAACCGGCGCAATTTGTAGCAAATCAAAGTTGAACCTAGGCCTAGGGTTGGCTGACAATATATCCGCAGGTCGGGGAAGAACTCAATCCAATCCGGAATGATTGAAATTCTTCGCCGCACTCAGACGCGCCACGTATGCCCATCATCAACGCTCGCCTTTTTATTGAGACATTCAGAAGGGGTCTCAAGAAAACAAAAATCACGAAACGGACGGAACGCGTGAGCCCAAGAGCGCCGCCATCGAGTCTTTGAAGTCACGCTACCACAACGGCCAAAGTCCGAATGAGAAGCGCCACCATTGCCGATTGAGCTCAAATTCACCCACTACTTATAGCATCCACACGACTGATCTCCTCAAGCGGGAGCTTTCGGTTGACGTGTGCATGTCAGCCGGTTCCCACCGAGAAAGACCGACAATCCGGACGAATGTGGCGTAATCGTTTCTCGACTCGAAACGGATCGATCGCAATCGGATGCGGTCCGGAGGATCGATTCTCACCCAGTCGGTTCAAATGATTTATTAAGAAATAACCATTCTTATAAATCCGTCATCCGACGAGAACGGGGATCCTCAATCTGTGGCCACGATCGATCAATAACTCAAACAGTGCCAAACCGATATGTAGCAAGCTAGCAAGGGCATAAATTGTTTCTCTGCCAAGCACGATCGATCTGAAGCTGACATGCGCTGCCAGTAATTGACCGAACGACATCTCAAGACGTGATCCAGATGATCTAAATTAAGATCTTTGTAACACTTAATGTGCTAACACTAAGCGTATTATTAGACCCTTTTGATTCATTGATGGTTTGCGATGATGAAAACTGGGGTTTCGATGGTGATTTGTGTCGAAAAATTCAGCTATAGTAAACAGCAAATATAATCAGGAAATATGTAATTTAAAAAAAATTAAAAAGTTAACATAGTTCTTTGAGCATGGCCGTAGGAACGGGGTGGGGGGGTTTTGGAAGTTAAACCTATGAGGGTCCACAAAAGCAAGCGAGGTGTTCTATTCTACACTCAAAATTTTAAATTCATAATTAAATTATGATAATAGAGCAAAGATATTCAAGAGTATCTATCGGAACTGAAAACTAATCCAAAAACCTCAAAAACCCATTTCAAGTTCAAAATTCTGCTACAGTTTTTCAAAATTTTCTCACTTGTTCATTGAATAAGGTTGCCGGTTTTTTGAGCTCGTATCCGGGCTGTTTTATATAAAAACCTGGCCAAATCCGGGTATTTTATTTCGAAATTGTCGACCAAATCCAGGATAAACCTGGCAATTTTGGTCAAAACCTAGCAAAAGCTCATCAAAAATCTTGAAATAAAAAAAATTAAAAAACTTTTCATGATAATTTTTTGAAACTTGCTGCAATAATTTTGAACGCATAAATAGAAAAAAAAATTCAACACAATTTTTTATTTTTAAGTTTGATTGAAGAATGAGAATAAGAACAAACCCGAGCAAAATCCGGGCTTTTCTAATGAAATCTGGGCAACCGGGTCGAACCGGACTTTTCCCAAATTTTATATTAAATATCCAGGCCAATCCGGTTCTAACTGAGCAATTTGGCAACCTTATCATTGAAATTCAGGTCTGAATATTAAATTATGAATTAAACCCATTTTGGAGGTTCTGGTTCCATATTCCTATAACCAAATTTGTATTTCTACATACTTTCGTATTTCTGATTTTGTATCAAGTTTAGGATTCTTTATTTTAGTTCGAATAAACATAAGAAATTAGGAATGAAAAGCTGCTTTGAAATCCTTGTTCGAATTCGGTTTTCCATTTCATGTCAATTTTGAATCTTGTTTTTCGAAATCAAATGCATTTTCAATATTTTAATAAAAGTTTTCCAAATATGGAAAAAGAAGAAATTTGTTTTATATTCAAATTCGAAGTTCTTAAACTTTATTCTTACACAAAATTTAAACATTTAAAACTTCTAAGTGGCTATCCAAAATTGAAAACCAGATTCTGATTCATCATTCGAAAATCACATTTCAAATCAGATTTACGAAACAGATTAAAAATAAATAATTGAAATAATGAATTGAGATAAAACCAGCTCTACAGAATTTAGCTCAGCTTAGCTTAGCTTAGTTGACTACTCATATCCACCTTAAATCATTAAACTTGAAGTGCTCAGATATGATCATTCATTTTAAAATTCAGATTACATATTTGATTAGACTTTGTTAAACTTAAGCACTTCAAATTCCATGATCGCTGGCGTGGCTAAGCAGAACAAGTTCTACGTCGCCAATGGTTGCTACTCCGTGATTGATCGAGGCCATCAGCTTTGCGCAAGAGCCAAAAGAATGGTGCTTGGGACTAGCAGTACATTCTTAATGCACAACACAACCCTTTGAAAATGATCAATAACGGCGCCGGCCACGTCCTAGTAGTCAATGAGGAATGAAGGAAGGATTGTTAGTAGGATACTTCATAGGATCAATTAACAACCTTCTGTCTCTTGATATTCCAAAGATTAAATTTGAAAAATTCATAAACAATGGTAAGTTAATATCACCAACTATAGAAACCGTCTATACGTCTGCGAATCTATATTCAAATATCCATGGAAAGGGCTTTGTTAGTTGGGAAAAGGTTATAGATCAGGATCCATTTTGGTTAATGGTGCGATCGAGTTTTCTTACACCTCCTATGCTTCTAGATTTTTCTTAAGGAAACTCCTATTTCTAACTTTGAGGCAGAGAAAAAAAGTTTAATAGTAAAGTAAAAAAAAATATGAATTTTCTTTAAACTAACTTGTTTTCCTTATTCATGTTTCTGATACACTAATGTGTTTTCAAAAACGATCCTTCAGATTGAAGATAATCCTATCAAACTTCTAAGAGTATTGTAAATGTAAAAATGTTTAAATTATTGAAGTTTTGTTAATGGATTAAGTGACTCTCCTTTTTGTTCCTTCTAGTATTTAATCTGTTATGTAGGTTGTGAAAACTGAATAAGATCGTTTTTGGAAACTCATCAGTGCAAATCAACTCTTTGCCTCAGAGAAAAAGAATCTACTAAAAAAGTTAGCCATTCATAGTAAAAAAACACAAAAAATCACAAAAAGTTTAAAGAATGTCAAAAAGCACAAAATAAAGTAAAAACAAACCACAAATTTGATTAAAATATTTAAAAAATGATAATATGTCGAAGACTACAAAAATTATCAACAATGCAAAAAATGAAGAAATGAACAAAAAAAAGGTAGGTGTAGGTTTAGACATGACTAAAAAAAACATTGAAAATAAAGGAAGACTTAAATCACAAAACAGTTGTAGCTAAGCTGTTAAAAAGGTCGTTTCATATTCGTCACTGAAGTTCCCTAACGAAGTCATTTTAGTCCTGAAGTATTCCACAAGTCAAATAGAATTTTTTTTTGCCAATGCTGCCATTCATATCGATAGTAGGCAAATCTAAAATAAAATTTTTTAAATCTAAAAACAAACACAATCTAGGAAAATAGCCATATTTCCGTATAGTGATTTCAACGCATGATCATTATCGTTAGAATTCACAATTCAACAATGAGCAACACTGAAATAACTTTCGAACTAAAAATAAAATTATTCGAAAACTCCATCATCCATTAAAGCTAAAGTCGTGCTTTGAATTTTTTATTGTGTATCTAATTTTTGCTTAAAATACTTATTACAAGCTGTTGAGCTTTCGCGAATGTTTAAAACTAGTAATCAAATCGTGTTTGGATATTTCAACAGAACGTTTTAAAAGTTTTGATGTTAAAATTGCTTTAATGATCGTTCTAATTATGCATTTTTTATTGTTTTTTATTTGATAATATAGCTTAATGTCATAGTAATCATTGCCAATCAATTAGAAAATGTTGACACTATGAGTTTATTTATGATTCCCGTAAAAAGACTGTTTTGTCGAACAACATATTTAAAAATATATATATTCCGCGCAAATACTAAGTAGACTTTTGAAAAATCTGCCAAATCAACTCCATTAAGAACAGCTAGGAAATCTGAACTTAGTTTTGATTAGCGGAAACTTGTACTTTGATCGGCAGATCGCAAAACACAAAAACCACATTTTATCCTATAAACTACCTTACTAAACAAGAAATTCTAATTTGGATACAATAAAGGTATACTTAGCTCTGATTTGTAGAATGATTTGAAGAAAGTATCAAGTAAAGCTGTAAATTTTCTTCCATTTCCGGCACCAGCCCCAGCTATTTCAACAGCCAATGCACATCGTCCACTAGAATTTCAACTGGGTTGTTAGACCTCAAAACACTAACGAAATTAGAACAAACGCGACGCAAACTCAAAATATTCAACTTCTGTACGAATTTTTGTCTCAAATAACAATTCACAAATAAAAATAAAATAACTTTACAGGAGTAAAAATCAGCAGCAAAAATAACCACACCCGTTAGTCACGGTCGCCGCCTACTCCGCTTTCAAAAACCAGCTCTACAGAATTTAAATAATAAATTCATGAACGGAGCTCTAAGATTTGGCTCATGAAATTCTGATCTGGGACTCGGAAATCGTATTTTTTGTACATTTCGGAAATCGTATAAAAGTTCGGAAAAAGATTCAAAGTTTAATTAAGGTTTAGAATTCAGATTTAAAATTCATAAAGAAAATTTAGCTTGTGAATGAGTTTTTCAATCAACATATAATCGATGAGAATTTCAAGAGAATATAAACTTTAAAATGTGCTTGTCAATTCAATTTCCAGATATCAATAATTTTAATCATAATAAGTTTGTACACACAATTCAGCTGAAAATCACAAATATAAAGTAGAATTAATTTTCTAAGTTTTGGTCCATGCAAAATATCCCAAATTATATTTAAAAAAGATCATTCACAGGATTTTTAGTATGGAATTGATTTTTTATGAAAAATATTTAGTGTTTAAGAAACATATATCTAATCTCCACCTAAAAATCTGTACAATTTTCTTTTCAGTGTATTGTTTAACATTATTAATGTTGTAGCTTTTTTGAAGCCAAATTTCAAACTAAAATCAAAAGTTCAGTTAAATTTTGCATCAAGCAAAGTTGATTCGAAATTTTTTTATCTTTCACTGTTTTTTTTTTTTGGAAAATTTTATTTACTTTCATCAAAGGTTTGAACCATAGAATTTGCAAAAGAGTTTAGAAGATTGGGCTTGTTTGATTTGTGTATAGAAATAGTTTTTCTTTTAAGAAATTGAAGGCTACCCTCAAATGAACTTTTTTTATGCTCAAATCAGATGATCTACCAGACATTAAATAAAGTCAAAAAATTTAACCATCGATGAAAGCAAATTTCATATTTTTTTTCTAGAGGTTTCATTCAAAAACTATTAATAAGTACTTAAAAATGAATAATCATATAGTTACAAACATATTTTGTTTAATTTTTTTTTCGTGTGTTTTTAGGCAAAAAATCATAGGTAAAAGTAAGTCACAAACCCCCCCCCCCCCATGAGTCGGTTCTTCCTACGGCCCTGTCTTTCAGTTCTAACACATTGATACTGTTAAAAAATATTCAAACAATACCAGAACTGTTTTCAATTAACTTTTTTCAATTTCGTCACAACTTGAATAGAATCAACATTATTTTATGACTGATTTCTTAGAAATGCTAGAGTTGATATAGGAACTATTCCAGCTCCCATATTTTTAAATTGATCGTTGAACCCATTAGGTGGTGGAACAAGATCAGTATTTTTGGATATCTACTTTCCCAATAGAATTCAAATCTTTGCTTGTATAAAGTTATTATAACATTTTTGATCGTTTTGAATAAATACTACTGAAATGAGGACTTGCTGCTACTAAATTAATATTCTTGCTAAGTGAAGCAGTATCAAATTTCAAATATTGAGTTGATCATTTTTTTCCTTAAAACGAAATTTGTTTTTGTATATTTGATTTAATTTATTCGATAACATTACATTTTAGGTACACTTTATGCAACACATTATCGCTACATTGCTGAGTTTATGCGAATTTTTGAAATCCTTCCATGAAACGGAACATTTGAACATTAAAAAACATGACGCAAGCTTAACAAACCAATATTATATACTGTTGTTGATTTGATATTTTAGCCTTTCATTAAAATTAATTTACTACAATATACATTTCTAGGGTTAGTAAGCCTTTGAATTTATTTTTTAAAAGCCAGAAATATTTTACCATATAGACAATAATTTTCGGCTTAACACATTATTTTTCAAGTAAAAAATTTCAGATGTTTCGCCAAACTAAATGCTTACTTAGCCAATTTATTTTGTATTAAATAAAAATGCAGTTTTTTTTAATATATTTTATCAATTTAGTATCAGCTTTGCAGAGATCCGCCGATTGTATTAATTCACGACAGAACAGCCTATCCGGCTGTGTTTCAATTTCGTTTTATTTTTTTTTTTTTAATTTTTTTGTTTTTATTATCGAGACTTTCAGTCTTTGGCTGGTTCGTCTCTGCGATTTTTATCTTATTACACTTAGTAGAGTTCACAATTTCCGTACTCTTTGCTACATTGTTTCACTTTATGTCTGAAGACTTAAAAAATTTCCTTAACCAAGATTTTAGGGTGGTGGGATTCAAGCCCTGGACCCCTGGTTTATAAACCAGACACGTTAGCCATACGGCTGAACGACCACCCCATGTTCCAATACCTGATTTTTGCGTTCTAAATTCGAATCATTTGTCAGATTTTGTCTATCATTTCTAGATTTTGCGATATTGCGTTTGAAAGATTCTGTAATAAAACAGAAGCAAATTTTAAATTCGAATACCCTTCATCCAACGGAATTATCCTAGTTGTTCTAATTGAAGAGTGCTGAACTTCAAAAAAGCAAATTCCTCAATGTTTAGAAAATTATATTTCCTGAACACTATAGAACGTTTTTGAGTTTTTGATGTAAACAACTTAAATTTATTTCACAACTTTACTAAAGATTGCAAACTTTTTTAAATAATTTTTGGGCATATTTTTTTTTTATTTACACAAAATTCAGATTTTTCATAACGCAAGGAAAAAACGTAATAAAAATCTTCTATATCTTTTATTCTTCGCGTTTAAAATTTATCGCTGTCTAGGTATACAAAACAACCGTAATATTCGAAAGTTTGGCTGAAAAAATAAAAAAATCCAAAATAATTATTTTATCTGTTTTCAAAAATTATCCCGTAAATTAATGGTTAAACGGAAAAACACATTTAATCGCCCCAAAACTATTCAAAAACAGCTTTTTTTTGGCACATAGGTAATTATGAATTTTGTCGCCTTGTGTTATTTATAGAAGGCAAGTTCATTTTTTGACCAATTTTTTGCTATCTAATGTCGATAGCTATAATATTACTTTGGAACTCGATAAAAATTTTGACGGTTGCCACGTTAAGAGCAGATCTGATCGACTCGAGTCACCGTACGAATCAAGCGAGGTATGATTCAGTACCGATTTGAATCCAGTTTTAAATTCAAAACCCATTCATACTTGCTTAAAAAATTGAACACAATTCTAAGAGAAAGACTGTCGTCAAGATAGTGTTAAGGTGCTAATATAGGGTTGTCATCCGTCCCTCAAAAGCGTCTTGTCCCGTTTTTTTTAAAGGTCCCGCCGTCCCACATTTTTCTCAAACAACATTTTCGGCTAAAGTGTTCGCAGTTGACAAAGATGGAAATTTACTTGAGGATTCATATTTTTAAACAAATTTGATTTATCCATATTTAAATACTTTCTGTGAACTATTTAAACTGAAGGAACATATACATATGAATGGGTCATAAAAATTAGGATTTTAGGAGTTGTGTCGCTTTTTTCTGAAAGTATCTGGTAAACCTATGCTCATCACTTTATTTCAACGAGAATTGATCAAAATACGAATGTATCAAATTTTCAGTTTTCATTTCTAAAATAAGGCACAAGCATATTCTGTTTACCATGCCATACTTAACCATACTAAATTTTTTATTTGTTTAATTCAATTTTATTTGAAAAATGTAAGCTTTCAAACATGATCAGAAATTTATAAATATAAAATTTCTTGGTAAAGCTTCTAATCTATTATTTTCGGAAATTTGGATTTTCGTCAAAGTTTTCTAAAATAAATTTTAATATTCAACCATGGGTGTGTTAGAATCCTTTTTAATACATTTGAAGGTATGTTTTATTCACTTAAATTTTGAAATTTGAAGTTTAAAAAAATTCAAATTTATTTATAATGCCTCCCTTATTTCAGTTTTCAATTTTTTTAAATTTTGATAAAATAAATACAATTGACTATTGATTTTTACTCAATACCATAAAAAAAATGTTTTGTAATCAAGGAGATAAACGTTCGAATTTTTTATATAAAAAATAAATAAATAAATAAATTACCTACACAATGAATATAATATTATCAAAATCGGTTAACATTTACAACCAGGAGAACGAAATCAAATTACAACTCAAATTTCCTCGAAACTGATATTTTGCGAACGGCTTTGGAAGGTTAACGTGGCAACCGACAAAATTTTATCCAAAAAAAATGTACTGATTTTTGGTGGAATAAAGAAATGATCTTACAATCAATCCAAACGAGTATTTTATATTTCCAATCCGCTGTTACTTTTATCAGTAGAGTTTCATTTGATCTATTACTGTACACGAGTCCATTGCATTGGGGTGGCAGCCAAATTTTGAAAACCAACCATATGCATTTTGTAGACTGGCCCAAAAATGTAACTAGTGCAAAATTTCAGCACAATAGGATTAAATTTAAAGGTGACTCAATGCGCTTAAAGTTTCGATTTTTTGAAACTCGAAAAAAACCAAAAGGGGGACCAAAAGAAATTGAAAAAACCGTGATTTTGATACCAAATGACATAAAAATGCAAAAAACGTCGAAATCTGTTATTTGAAAAAAAAATTTGCAAATATTTGAGTTTCTGAGACTTCTTTCGAATGTTTTTTCCTTGCTCCCCTCCCCATAAATGTCTTTATTGACAACATTTTTTTCAAACATAACTCCGAGATCTGGTTTATGCATTTCTATTTAGTTTGTCATTAAAATTCAAAATTCGATTTTTTCGATTTTCTTTAATCCCCCTTAGGTGATTTTTGACAAAGAAAAAACTTAAAATTTTGTTTAAGTCATTTGGCATCAAAATTAAAATTTTGATTCTTCCGATTGTCTTTGGTAATTTTCGAGGTTAAGAAACTGAAACTTTGAGCGCCTAGAAGCAACCCCTTATGAAGTCAGTTTTTTTTGGTCAAACTACAAAATGTATATAGATAGTAGGTGCTTAAAGCTCGATCATTAAATTTTCCAATTCATCCATTGCACCCTAGATCTTATATTTGTCTTCGAAGTTTTTTTAGCATAATTCAGAATTTGCTTTCTAATAAATATAAACAACTGATTTATTATTGGCGTTATGCTTCATAAGTTTTTGACAATAAAAACATCAGCCATTATTTTTTTTTATCGGGTTCTTGATCAATTTTGCACAATTGTTTATATTTATTGTTATTTTCAGGTATCAGCTATTCGATTTTATTTAACAATTTTTAAAAAATTTCTGTCATTTTTAGTGCATCATTACTGCTTTAAATTTTTGATGTTTTTATCATATTTTTTTCAACACTCAAGAAAGGTTGCCGAAATCAAAGGAAAATTTGAAATTTCACCGAATTTGGAGCAAATTTTCGTCACAGAATCTGTGAATACAGAATTTTGAAAAAAAATTCACAGATTTTGCAGAATTTTTGAATTTTTAATGGATTTCCATAATAATAATTTTTTTTGGCCATTATAAAACTACGATTTAGTTTTTAAAAGTATGATTAGATTAGTAATTGGAATTTATTTTACCCAACATAAATGTAAAAAAGAACCAATTAAAATGAAATTAAAGGATCATAGAATTTTTTGGGTAAAATCACAGAAGTCAGATTTTTTTTTCTGAAAAACACAAAATTATTTTCGGCAACCTAGCACTCAAGGTCCGTTATCGTTGGGTGAAAAATATAAATAGACAGGAAATAATTAAGAATGGAGAACAGTTCAATTGAGATGAGATTATTCCAGACAACTATTTTTTTATTGTTTATTTAGCTCCTTAATTCCCTGCTTCCAAAAAATTACTAGCCCTGCCCACAACCGGGACCCAAACCCGTTGCATCCAGTTGAACTTGAACGAGATTTTCGAGATCAAGAACACTATTCATAGCGCGTTAATCAAGTTTAGCAATTGCATTCCTTCCCGGATGAAGTGCAAAATAAGAGGGGAAAAAATCAACAAACCCACCAAGCACCCAAAAAGCCACTGCAATCCCCCTCATGTTTGCTTATTGTGGATACATAAGACAGACGTAGGTCGTTGTTGTCTTGTCTGTTAAGTCTCCAGAAAGCCGCCAAAAATTCGTCAAAAAAAAATCCGGAGACCTGCTCGGACCCGGTAGTGCCGATGAATATTGGCGTGGCCAATGCAAATTCATTAAATCGGACATTGTTCGGTGCAAATATTTGCATACTGCATGCTGTGAACTATTTTAAGGTTCACGGATCCAGATTTCGAATATTTTGAGATGCTTTTGTTAAGTCTCCGCAGCCAACCGTCGTTTTCTACCTCGATCGAGGTTCGTCGCTTGTCCCATTCGATTGCCCCAGGGCTTTTGCTCGAAGACGTTCGCCGGGGACGGAAAGTGTTTTGGTTTTTTTCGATCGTTTTTTTTCCTCCGTAGTCTGCCTCCAAGGTTTGAAGCTTCTGCACGGTCCATGGGGAACCAGTTTTAATTTGCCAATTTCGCTTGAGGTGCCAACGACGACCAAAACGACAACTTGGCTTGGACTGCATAGTAGTGCCCAATACATTTTGAGACCCACAAACAACTGCTGCTCCGTTTAAGGTTAGCTCACCTTGACGGTTTCGTTATGTTTCCACCACACGGCAATAAAAGTATAATGAACCGTAAATTGACAGAGCAAAATTCTCACTTTGCTTACAATTGTTTTCTTTATGAGAGCTGGAAGTACGGTTTTGAGTAGGTTCCCTGCTTACTTATGAGTAAGTACCTTTGTTTTGTGGCCCTTTTTTGCCGAGGGATGCCTGGCCATAAATATTGAAACAAAAAATAAAAAGGCTATTAATAAGCATTCAGAAACATTTGTGGAACATTTCGTAGAACACGACGAATTACAATAACCGATTTGCATTACATGATTTTGTCTTGTTACTCGGTACAGATAAATTTGAAAATCAGGGTATTAAGAAGCTAAAGAACGTATTTTGGCAGAGTTTTTTCATGCTTAAATTTGATTTCATTTGTGTATTTTTAAACGTGATTTGTTAATGGTTATCATGAAAAATCCAGTTCCTCCGTGAATTAATCCTCAAATAACCATTAACTATTAAGGGATGCCTTATTTTAGTAAATAAGAACCAATAACCAAAACAACTTCTTGTTCAATGTCTAAGTGAAGGTAGCAAAAATATGGATACAATAAACTGTCCCATTAAGAGCAAGTTCACTGGTGTTGGGAAAAGTGGTAGAAATTTTGAAAATTTACCATGCAAAAATGTTTTCAAGATCTTGGGGCGTTGTATTTTTTTACAACACTGTTTCTATTTCAGTCGTATGTGATAGAAAAATTGCTATTTTTGCATTACAGCATGCGAAAATACAACACGTGTTGTAAAAAAACTAGAAGTCCACAGACCTTGAAAATGTTTTTGCATGGGAAAATTTTCAAAATGTGCCGTAAGTGTCAAAGTTCTACCACATTTTCCCAACACCAGTGAACTTGCTCTAAAGAATTAATTAAACAATTTTTGGTTTTTGATGAAAGATCATAGCAACCAACTCAGCAAAAGACCGTTCTATTGAAAAAAAAAACGGACAAAAAGTAAGCTTTCTAATAAGCGAAAAGCGAACTATTTTGATTGTGCCGGCATTGTGCCGCAAAAAGATGCTTAACACTTAAAAAAAAATTTGATCGGTAGAAAAGTAATAAAAAATTAAAAAAGAAATTCATCATGAAAGATGTTGAAAATTGAGCGGAAGGGTAATTTTAATTTGAAAACTTTTCATCACATTTCATCGATTTGTTCCTCACGGGCCTACTACCTTGCAGTGGTTGAGACAGATAGAATTGTAACAACCACCACACAATAGTAGGCCTAGCGTGGTTCGTCCCACAAGCGGAAACTTGCAGTACGAACGAACCTAATCTTCTATCCGTCTATAATCTTTCAATTCTTGAATATTCTTTCTCAAAGAATATAAATTTCACCGATATAGCCGATAAATAATTTCACAAAAATAAAATTTACGGTGATTAACTCTTCATTTAAAAAAAAAAAAAAAAAAAAAAAAAAAACAAAAAAAAAAAAATTTATCATTTCAAATAGATTTGACTTTATTTATTGGACATTGGATAGGTCTTTTTTATGACTTTACAGAAAAATCTGTTTAATTTTTTTCCATGTCAAATTTTTTTTATAGAAATTAGGTATGTTACATAAAATTCGAATAACTGAAAATCTTAACTAAAAATCTAGAAAGCTCCATTTTTATCAGAATACTGAAAAGATCAAGCAGCCTTATGAAATGTATGTTAAAGAAAGGGTCATTAATACATTTGTGTACAATTATTAAAGAGATTTTTTTTTATTTTGAAACCTAATCACATTTTTGGCATTGTAATGCACTTTGAGATGAACCCAATTTAGTTCACATTTTTTAATTAACGTAAATTTATCCTATTTCCGTGTTCGATGCGCCTAGTTCATTATGTACACATGATTGGATACCAATTTCTTGAAATATGCACTTTGATTGAAATTTTAATCAGTTCGAGGTTTAAACGAGGTTTCTCTCTAAACGAAAATCATTTCCACATTTATCTTTTTATAAACATGGGATTCATTTATCGTATTAAATAAAAATATGTTTATTTTGAAAACAAGTGAAAAATAAAAAAAAACACTTCGTATTTTTTTTATTCATGGATATATGTTGCCCGGAATTTGTTCAAAAAAATCCTGGGTTTTGCCCGAATCTCTTAAGTATATTTGTAAAACTGACAAAAAACTCAAATACAGTTATTTTAACATCCGTACAATTGAGCAAATATTATCTAAAAAATCATTAACTTGTTTTCGAAAGCCAAAAATATGATCTCAAATCTTCTCATGTGTTTTGATAGAGGGAAAATAATTTCCAGCAATTTCTTTTTGATTTTTAATGTAAAGTTTCGTGGTTTTTACTTAATTTGCGGGGATATTTCACGGATTTCAAGGGAAAATGTTGAAATCGAAAGCTCTAATTTTGTCAGGTTTTAAGATGAAATGGCATCATCCGAAAAAGGGTATAAGCATTGAAGTGATTAGGCCACAAATCAGGCAAATGCAACAAGAGATTCCTCAGTTAACAAAAATTGGCCAGAAATAATATGTGATTTTTATTTTTCAAGCAAGTCTCCTTATTTATTGGGACCAATGTGAAAAATGTAGAGCGCTTCAAACCGTAAATACAATTTTTGTATCCCACTCACACCTATATTTGTACTTTTTGTTGATCAAATGCACTGTAGGTCATCAGGAATATCCATTTTTTAATCATCGTTAAGAAAAATTGCAAATTAGAATGCCAACTCGTATCAAATTCGGCAAGAGTTTCATCGTCATCAAAAAGCCACAAATTTTTTCCCACAATTTTTTTTGGAAAATACTTGTATGAACAATGTATGTCATGTATGTATAAAAAGAATATTTAAAATAGTTTTTGTAAGGGAATATTATGTTTTAATATTCTAGCTTAAGGTTGACAGAATTTTTTCCACTCCCATCCGGGCCTAGCAATTCCGGGCATTTTTTCAAAAAAACCTGGCAAAATCCGGACATGGATTTCAATTTTTCAAATCCAAAAACCGGACAATAACCATGCAAAATTTAGGTGTTTTTATATATAAAAGCAAAGAAAAAATGCATAAAAAATGAAATTAATATTTTATTAATATAATTGCAGACTTCCATAAACTTTTTAGAACACTTAAATATTTAAGGGCTGTCCCAACGGTAGATGCAAAACACGGTTTTCGACCACGCTAAAACTGTCCGTCCGGCACCGGTGGCGTAAATTGCTGTTTTAGCACAATTATCGATTTCAAAATTCCCAACAGTTATACGCCTTTGTTCCAAATTCATGCAAATTTGGAACAGGATTTCAAAATATACGACAGACCCGACAGACCGATTTAGTTCACGGTGAGAAAATTTTAGCCAACAATGATTTCTTTCACACATGTTTGAGTAACATTGGGTGTGATAATAATTTCTTTTTGAGATATTATTTGAATGTTTTTTTTCGCTTCAACCAGCCTATACGTAACATAAATTGAGAATAGATGTTAATAAAAACCATATCAAGTATAAATAATAGATGTCACATTATTCTCGAATTAATATTATTAAATAAAAAGCTTTTCGTTTGGGCTCGACGATTTAGTGAATCCAGTCAGCGTTCTAAAATTTAAAAAAAATAAACGAAAAGAAAATTTTCATCCTTTTTTTCAGTAGTCAAAATTTCAAGCGGTTTTCGGGAAAGTTAATCATTAAGTTGATCTTTATTTTCAAAATATCGACAATGTTTTATGGTTTTCCAAACAAGTGAAAATTTCTTATAATGATTCTTCACCTATTTTCAAAAGGTATCTCGATAACAAGAGCTGGTAGAAAAAAACTAAATGAATATTTGAAAACAGTACCCCAAAATTAGTCAAAAAAAGTATATTCCTCGCACCTCGGAAGAATTTTGTTGTTTTATGATTAATTATTTATTTGTTAATTTTAAACACATATTTATTTATATTAAACTTTTGCTATTATTTTACTGGTATTGTTTTCAAACAACATTTAAAATGCTTAATATTCAAGCTAACTGAGCTAATAAATTGCAAACAATTGACCTTTTTTCCTCGTTGTGTAGTCCTTTTTGCTTTTAAATTAATGAAATCCTGGTAGAATAGTTGAAATCATTGTTCTGTCAAAAAGAATATTCATAGAGTTAATTTTAAGACAATTAACCGTGAAACTCAAAACTTATGCAATTTTTCTAATAAAATGGGTTTTTTTCTTCTCAATTATTGAGTGTCTGCAATGAAAGTGTTTCCGTTTTAAATTTGCTCTTACACCGGTGGGGAATGGGTGTTTTAGCCGATTCTAAAATTTCAAATTTTGCTAAAACTGGTATACTTAAAACCAATATTTACGCCAGAACCGCTCTAAAGGTTTATAAAAGTAATTCAGCGTAAATTATTTGAAACAACCGTTGAAAATGTCCATACCGTTAATCGATTTTGCTGAAACTTACTCAAAAACTTTGATTTTTTTTTTGGTTTCTTTGTGAAAATTGTGAAAAAATCCGGGCAATATCCGGATTTTTTTCACGATATCTGGGCAACCGGGCCGGACCGGACTTTCTCGAAATTTTGCATCAAATATCCGGGCAAACCCGGATAAAACCGGGAAATCTGTCAAGCTTATTCTAGCTCTTATTAGCATTTTTTTAAATTTCTCTTTTTCACCTATATTGAAAGGACTATAAACAATGTTTTTGGTGATTCCTAAAAAATCACGCATATCCAGAATTTAAGGAGCGAGTGGAAGCTTCCACTTCGGTTTTCGATTTCCGCTTGTACGTCCAGGTGGCCAAGAGGTTTGTGTAGTAAGTTGTCCACGTTTATTCAGTCTTCAAAGCCTCAAGGCTAAGACAGTGTAAGTCTTTTTTTCCATTTAGATTTAGGTAAATCTTCAAGAAAATTAATTTCTCCCAATGCTTTAATTATTTAAATTTCGAAAAAATCACTCTGTTGTGTTTTGAGCCTACTTGGTTGAATGATTCAACTGAATCAAAGCAATCGAAAGATTCCTTTTAATTCAACCACGGTAAATGAAAAGTTCATATACCAGTATTTCGATAGCAACTTACTACCTTCTTCAATCGAAATCGTTCACTGAAGAAGGTAGTAAGTTGCTATCGAAATACTGGTATATGAAGTTTTCATTTACCGTGGTTGAATTAAAAGGAATCTTTCGATTGCTTTGATTCAGACGAAAATATCCTATCGTCAACACATTTATTGAAAATAACTTTTTCGCACATCATTTTTGCTGAATAGATTCTCCCAACGATGGATTAACTCCACCTTTGCTAGCTTCAATCCAACTTTTTCAACTTTTTTTTCACGTTTTAACAAACAATTCATCATAATTTTCACTATTTTAGCTTGCATGCTTTCTTAATTACATTAAACTATACGTGTCCACTTTCTTTCGTGGACAGTCCTTATTAGCTTTATCATTACCAAAATTCGATGTTACAACCATTTATTTTTTCAAACGAAATAGTTCAACGTCCACAATACTCTTTTTCCTGCCGTTGATAATTCAAATAAAATTTATCAGCTTAATAACGGATTATTGTGAAAATTATCACCTTAATTTTTATAAGATAAATCAGATGAATGAGTAAAAAGATAGCCAATCAAACCAAATTTCAGACTCGGGGTTTAAGATTGTTTTCATTTATTTTGTATTAAATTATTATCAGAGCGAAGTGATTCTTTATTAAAATATGCACCTTCAGCTTAAAAAAAGAAAAAGGTTATCATTGAAGTGAAATTTTGCGTTAAAAGTCAATAAGCGAAAATGGGTCGTTCTTACGAAAAGTGGGAACGATCAATATAACTTAAAGCAATGGTCAATAGCCTCAAGAATACCGGTCTTAAATGAAACGTTACATTTACATTAGACTGAGTCAATTTGGGAAAATATTTCGAATTTGTCAAATTCTGGGGTCTAAATTGTCTCGTTTTGATTCAAAACTCATCCATGATTTTTTGCAGAATTTTTAAGTAACATTTACATGAGAAAATAATAAATACAAACTTCAAGTATTGAAAAATTGAATATTTTTTTCTGAAAAATATTATTTTTTCTGCTGATGGTTTTTCTACAAATTTTTATATTTTTTGATGAAAATATGCCACTGAACATCTTTGCCCAAGACAGAAACGACGTAAAAAGGTAAAAGAGTTATCAGCTGTTGAATAAGGGTGTGCCATGCAATATCTCTCTAGGAACCAGCAGTGATGCCAGTTGAATTTATTGTTTTTCAATGCCAACAGATATAAACCCTATTCAATATCCAATAACTTTTTTGCCCAATAAGATACGAAGTTACGCGTTGTTCAGCGGAAAATTTCCATTAAAGAAGAAACCTAGCGTGGCATAAAACCCATACCAACCTAGAAGTCCAAATTCACTCATGTAAAAGTTATTTAAAAATTCTGCGAAAAATCAAGATAACTTTTTAACAAAAACAAAGTTTCAATACCCAAGGGTTTGAGAAATTTGAAAAGGACTCCAAATCGACTCAGTCTACTGTTGCTTAGAAATTAATAAGGATAAATAGCTGTTCATCTATCCAACAGAAATATTCTTACTGCTAGTTGCCTTTCTCTTCTGTTGAGAAGACTTCAAATTTTTAAAGTTTAAAAATTTTCAAAATTGAAATCAGAACTAATTTTTAGCACTAAAAAAGGGAGACAATCCTTACCAAGCCATAAGGAAAGTTATGAACTAAGTTCAACAATGTCTACTTTCTCTCGATGTTGTAGTAATTTTGTTCAAATTTCATCAATTTAACTAATTGCACATTTCTTATTTTCCGTTTCAGGTAAGTGAAGCTTGTACATCGCTCAAGTCTAAACATCTCACGGTAAGCATGATCTTAAAAAACTTCCACAGAATCCCACACCTTCCTACGTCTAACAGAGACTCGAAACCGATGATTAAGGCTTTTGTTCGAATTATAAACTCCGCTAAATGGAGCTACTGATTCATGCACCGTGATGGGTGTTAGACAGATCAATCACCACACGTATTGTAGTTTGTTGTCTCCCAGTTCACCGGGTGCTTTTATTTTGGTTATAACGCAGTGCTCGCGTTCTTCCGGGTTCTTGGGAGAGAAGAAATACCATCGTTTTGACTGATCATGTTTGATCGTTCGTTACTAACAGTCACTGTCCAATGATGGACTGGGCTACAACGTAGAGCTTAAGATGAGGTCCACGCTTTTGTCGCCATTTAGACGAAATGATTAATCATACTTAGGGAGAATGATTGAAGTGCGGGGGAAACAACAAGCATTCCTCGTCTGGTTCGGACCAGTTCCATTAGTGACAATTCTGACTGAGAGATTTATCGGCATCAATTGAAAGACGGTAGCCAAACACAAATCTGCAACGCCAGATTTAGACGGACATGTGCTGGGGCTTTTGATGAATGTTTGGTCTGGGGATGAATGCAACCAGCAACCTTGTCGAAGTCGATTGACAGCTACCTATCACGATCATTCAGGGAATTCGGTGAGTAGGTGCCATCAATACCTAAAGGTTCGGCAGCCGGTAGCAATCGTCAATGTTCACCACTTAATCCTGTGATGAAATTAGCCGAACTGTAGCTTCCGGATGTTTGATATATTTTCGAATGTTTGGACATGATGTGTGGGAAGGTTTTTTCTTCATCTTAGAGAAGATGCTCTCCTATGAATCTTTCCGAAAACTTTCGTGAACGAGGAATTGTCCGTTAACTAAGTGACTATTTTGTCATCGAACTGAAAGAGCCTAAGAGAAAGACCTCTTCTAGAGTCCGTTCAGTCCAACAAACGAACTGGCACAACGAAAAATCACCCGGCTCTTACGGACGTTTGCGTGGGCTGCCCATAATGGACGCATATCGTTTGTTGTTATTTGCCTTTCTCAAGTGGTGGTTGCCACTCGAACGATTGCTTCCAAAGTGGCACACGACTAACTTCAGGTGTATGTTATTTTTTCGGCGGTTCAAGTAAGTACCGAAGCCCATTTGTTCCACCTGATATTGACATTCATGTTTCGCAAATGACTCCGCATGTCGTCCGGTAATTGATACAATCAGTTTGCCCGAGAGACGATTCTGCGAGCAAAGCGAAACAGACAGAAACCACAATAAAAACAAAACAAAGTTCGAGATTTCTTGACATATAGGGACCACTTAATGGACCCTTGAGGAGTCCCGTGTTAATAATAGCTCCCGTTTGGTTTGTTTTTTTTTTTCGTGTACCGATAAATTCCGATAAGTATAAGCCAGTCAGAAAGGTTCGATAATCGAAATCTCTTCTGCAATCGAAAATGAATCGACGATAAATTATAAGAAAGTATAAAAAAAATTATAACAAGGGTCTTCTAATCGATAAAACTGTGTCATAATCAAAACCCTTCTATGTCAGGATTATAGGATTAGAAAAGTCATCGAAAATTTGATGGTGTTTTTGATATCTTAATACTTTAATGCGTTAATACCTAAATACCTTAATACCTTAATAACTTAATACCTTAATACCTTAATACCTTAATACCTTAATACCTTAATGCCTTAATATCATAATACCCTAACACCTTAACACCTTAACACCTTAATACCTTAATACCTTACTACCTTAATACCCTAATACCTTAATACCTTAATACCTTAATATCTTAACACCTTAATACCTTAATACCTTAATACCTTAATACCTTAATACCCTAACACCTTAACACCTTAATACCTTAATACCTTAATACCTTAATACCTTAATACCATAATACCCTAACACCTTAACACCTTAATACCTTAATACCTTACTACCTTAATACCCTAATACCTTAATACCTTAATACCTTAATACCTTAATAGCTTAATACCTTAATACCGCGATACCTTAATACCTTAATACCGTAATACCTTAGTACTTTAATACCTCAATACCTTAATACTTTAATACCTTAATAACTTAATACCTTAATATATTAATACCTCAACACCTACGGTGTCGGACATATCACAAAACATTAAGACCACTGCTCAAACGAAAAAAAGAAAGTTACAAAACCCAGAGAAAAAATCAATTCCAACGTTTCAATCCATTTATAATCATTTATTTGCATTGTTCGAAGAAACTTATGGAATCTGTAGTCAAATGCATAACTTTACGCACTCGGTTTGGCATGGATTCCATAAGCTTCTGGCACGTGGTGACAGGGATGGCGTACCAACAAGCTTGGATCCTCCCCACAATTCCTGCTTTTCTTCGACTTCTTCGTATACACCGACCTTTTCACGATCTCCCATAGATTTTCTGTAGGATTAAGATCCGCTGACTGCGCTGGCCACTCTATGACGGTGACTTTGTTATCCTGGAACTACTTTTTGACGGTCTTAGATCGTTATCGTGCATGAACTGCCATTTCAGGGGCATCTCCCAATCGGCGTGTGGCAACATAACGACCGTCTCATCCGACCACATCCGCCTAAAGTCTCATCCGGACCGATCCAATCGAAATGGTCTTGTGCGAACTTTATCCGCACCTTCAAATGTTTCGGCGTCAACATCGGAACCTTCCGGGGGTTTCTACCACCTAGCCCTTGCTCCACCAGCCGCCGCTGAACTATCCGGGAACACACGGACAATTACATTTCGTCCAGGATCTTTTTCGAGGCCTTGAAGGTTATTTCTTGGATGCCCGCATTATGGCAGAATCATCTTTCGCGGTCGTATTCCTTGAGCGTCCAGTTGTTTCGGATTTTTTGCGGTTGTGGAAGTTTTAGATCGTCCCGAGTACTCTGCGATTTCACGTTGCTGCGTGCCTTGACCATTTTGCGGATAACCATTTTTTTTTTTTTTAATTAAACTTTATTTAAACATATCTTAACCTACATACAACACATCTAGTATTAAACATTCATACAGGACTAGTAGTAAATAGGTAAATCTTTCTTGACAATTGTTGCCTCAACATATATCAAGATATGATTTAAAATGATGTACAAATATCTTCCTGTTATTCCATCTATAATCCCTAATAATTTTCTGGAAGCTATACAAACTAGGATTTTTGAAATGCACAATGTTATAAGCTATTGCTTCAACTACTAACCACAGAACTGCTTTCTTTTTACAATTTTTTTCGGAAACTCCATTGTACAAGATTTCATCAGGCGAGTTTAGATTTAACTTGAAGTTAACGTTCACAATTTGTTTAACCCAATTCCACACAACATCAGATCTCACACATTGTTTAATTCTATGAATATTAGTATCAGGTTTACCACACAAATCACAAAGCGGACTTTCAACCCTGTTAGTATAGTTATACAATTTAACCTTATTGGCAACAACGTCATTTAAAACAAGAAAAACCCATGATTTCGCTTCGAGAGTTAGATAGTTTTTACTGATGTTCTCCCATATACTCTCCCACCATATTTCAGGATATTTTTCTTCAATCTGTGGTTTTGTTTGTAGATCATTGATGAATTTTTCATAAAGTTCACGATTTGTATAAGTTATATCTTGTGGGAGAAGTTTTGCTGTGTTAATCCACTTTTTAGAGTTTGTTGTTAAGCCTTTTAAATCATTTTTTAGGAAATAATGACCACATCTAGAATCATCCTGTGTTATTAATCTTCTGATAAAGAGAGCTTTACATTGACTTTCAGGGTCCATAAGTTTTAGACCTCCTTTGCAGTAATCCAGATAGAGCTGATTCCTATTAACTTTGAAGAAATGGGAGTTCCATAAGAAAAATCCTGAGAATTTTTTGATTTGTGCAAGGTGGACATTATCAGGAGCAAGAACTTGGGCGACGTACCATAATTTCGATAATAAATACGTGTTGAGAATTAAAACTCTTTCCATCAAATTCAATTTCCTCGAATTATGTATTCGGCTCGTGTTTTTCAGAACATTAATCAGTTTTTCATAGTTCGATACAACCATTTGTTTGTATGTTTCTTTGAAAGTAATTCCCAAAATTTTAAGTTCCTTTTTTTCAGCGATTTGTTGTGGCCCCAGCAAACAATTATTTATACGCAAAAATCCTGATTTTTTTTCATTTAGTTTGATTCCAGCTGTCATTTCAAAATCGGATACTATTTGCAGAACTAAGTCAAATTCTTTATCATCTCGAATAACCAAAGTTAGGTCGTCAGCATACGCGAATACTTTATGAAAATTTCCATCTATCAAAATACCTCGAAGGTTATCACTTAGTCGACGTATCAATGGTTCGATATACAATGAAAATAAAATCATTGATAAAGGACAGCCTTGTCTCACCGATCTTTGTATGTTAAAGGAATTAGTTAGAGAGCCGTTGACCATAACCTGCGATGTAGCGTTTGAATAAAGATTTTTCATCATTTTTATAAATTGCTGTGAGAATTCGAATTGACGTAAAACATTCCATAATTCAGAATGATTCACTGAATCAAAAGCTTTTTGCAAATCAATCGTTAAAATCGCGTATTTGACTGTTTTAGACTGCTGTGCTTTTAAAATTAATGTTCTTAGTCGATCCAAATTGGTGATACAAGATTTTTTCCCAACACCGGCTGTTTGGCCTTCACCTAGGAGATTTTGGGTATAATTTGATAATCTATTAGCAATGATCTTGGCCAAAAATTTTGTAATCAGAGTTCAATAAACTGATGGGTCGATAGTTATCAAGATCGTTTAAGTTTCCTGTTTTATGAATAAGCTTGATCACACCATTCGCAAAGTTTTCTTGCATCATTATTGTTCCATTAAGGGGGGGGTAGGGTCTATCACTTTAAAAAAATCGATTTTTTTATTTTTTTATTTTCTTATTGGAAAACATTTCAAGAATGTTGTGTCAAATTTTCAAGTCAATTGAAGCAAAACTGTAGAAGTTATAGGCCTTTATCTCCTCCTATCTAATACTGCAAGAAAGCAAGAGCAGAAACTTCAAACGCGTTTTTCTCGAAAGCACATTTTTAAAGTCCGTGGACATCGTCATTTGAAAACTACTTATCCGATTCTTTTCAAATTTGGAACATATTTTCTACATATAAAATACCAGACCCCAACGTTTTTCTTTTTCGATTTTTTTACTTTGGGAAGATTTTACAGGTGAAAAATGGCGGATTTTTAAGTGAAAAATCGTAGTTTTTACTTCAAACAGCCACAAAAATTTCATAAGAATATTTTTAAGTTAAATAAAAACGTTGGGGTCCAGAAAAACATCTATTAAAAATATTTTGCTCGGATTTTTTGACTTCAGATGATTCTCTGCTGAGATACAGTGTCCACCGCAAATCCTGTTTTCTAAAAGGCATCCTCGAAAATGCTCCGTTACCGGCTCATTTTTCAATATTTTTCTACGAAAAAATTACTAAATGTTCTTTTAACAATGCTTTGTTTAATGCAAACAATTTGAATACATTTGTTTGAACGATAGCTCTAGAAAAAAATCGTGAAAATGGTGTTTTTTTATACCCGTTAGACCCTACCCCCCCCTTAAGAAAACCATTGAAGAGTTTCAGCATATCATCTTTAAGAAATTCTAGATACTGATCATAAAATTCGTATGTTAGACCATCTGGTCCAGGTGTTTTCTTCTTATTTGAATTTCTAATTGTTTTTCTCAGTTCTTCTTCCTCGATAGGGGCCATAAGGGTTTCATTTTGATCATTTGACAGAAATTTACTGATATTTTCAAATCGATTCGGTGGATTTGAAAGTGTAGACTTACCTCTGAAATTTTCTTTGAAGTAATCAAAAACTATCTGTTTCGTATCCCTATTATTGTTCGAGTCTAACTTTAACTTAAGCTTTTGAGTGTCCTGTTTCAGAATCTTTGAAATTTGAAAAATACTTAGCTTTTCATTTTCAAGCATGGTGGATGGCTGGAAACGACTTATGTAGTGTGAAATGCGTGTTTGTGTGTCTGATAGAATGGCCGTTTTAATTTCTTTCATCTCATTTAATACGTTTTCTCCTTCAGCTTGTCTTTTCATCAGCTCATCAAGTTTTCGGAAATGTTTAGCTTTTTCAATTGAATTTTTTTGGTTTAAAACAAAAGATTTCGTTTTAAAGAATTGTTTGGTCTTTGATTTGAAATCATATGACCACCATTCAGAAAAATTGTTACAGTATTTTTTTCTTTTTTTCAAGTCACAGTAGGTATTTTTATAATCTTGAAAGCAGGCTTCATTTCTCAACAAGTGATCACTAATCTTCCAATAGCCACGTCCCCACACTGGAGCAACTTCGTCAGGATTTATTCTAAACGTTAATATTATTCCGTGATGGTCAGAAAAGGTAAGGGGACATGTTTCAAATTTTGCAACGCGTTTAGAAAAATCAGAGTCAACGTAGAATCTGTCCAGCCTCGAGGCAGAAGATAATCTATAAAATGTGTAACGGTGATCATTTTGACCAACATCTTTCAATTTAAAGAGATTTACAAAATCTCGTAAGCCATTGCAAAACTGATTAGAATGACCTCTGCTATCTTTAGCATCTAAAACACAATTGAAGTCCCCTCCCACAAGAGTCCATTTAGCATTAAACTTATTCAAATGTGGAACAATTGTTTCTCTAAACAAAACTTCTCTTTCTTTTTTTCCTTGAGATCCTGAGTGGGCGTAAACATTTATTATATTTATATTATCCAAAATAATCGAACAAATTCTCCCAGTGGGATCTAGCAAAGGTTCAGCAAAATCAAGAGTTTTTCTTACCAATATTGCAGTTCCTACATTGTCTTGGCTCCTATTCACATAAGCATGAAAACTCGGAAGAAACCCAAAATCATTGAAAGCGACTTCTTGTAGCAGAATAACATCCAAATCATTAAGTATAATGAACTCTTTGAGTAATTGCTTTTTAACATTTATCGTGATTGAATTTAAGTTGATGGAAGCTATCTTTCTTGTAAAGATCATGTTGCATTTAATCAATCACGAAATGGAACAACACAGAACATCAAATACCAAAACCGTCACCAAACACAAAACATAAACACATAGTCAGCTCATTTCCCACCCAAGTCATCATACAAAAAACGTCTGCGTGAGTTTGGATCATCTCACTTGTTAGACTTCACCTTCTCATCATCTACCCGACTGCGTGATCTGGTTCTCGCAACCGATGTCTCCATATTATTACCTCTTTCTTGTGATGCTTTCGCAATAATCTGCAAAGGGTTTATCGAATCAACACCACCTGCTTTATACAACTTCTTCCTACTTCGCTCGATAGTACGGAATCCTCTCGCATCACCATCCGTATCCGAAGTCGACCTCTCTGCGCTGAGTAATGGCCGCTTACCGAGGTTCTCTCCAACCTTCTCCGTATTCGATGTTTCCATCTCTTCGTCACTCGTTTCAGATCCCATCTATTGCTCATGTTCCGCTTCGTTCCGGGGTACTGCGATGCTAGATTCATCTCTCGATGACTTGAGCACCTCCATGTTCAACTGTAGCTTTTCCGATTTTTCTTCCACACGTTCATTCGTAAGATTCCCAACTGTTTTCACTGCATTAGCGTACGAGATCGATTCTAGTTTTTTCTGGTTTTCACTGGTTTCAACAACATTGTTAGCACTACTTGCACTTGGTCCACCACTTTTGGTCTGTTTTTTTTGGACAATTGACCTTCAAATGCCCTTCTTCCTTACAAATGAAGCATTTAAACTTCAATCCTTCATAATATATGCGTCCCCTACGGTTCATGAAATACAATGTCGACGGTATATCCTTCTTGATGTCCATATATACACCCCGTACACCTGTAAACAGATTCAGCTCCAACTCTGGGGGAAACTTTTCTCGCACCGAACGTTTCACGTTTCCATATTTACCGAGAACTAAGGAAATTTCCAAATCTGAGATTTCAGGTGGCAGATCAAAAATTCTCACATAACGCAGGCATCCACCTGCTACCGACATTTGAACTTGTACGGTGATTCCATTCGAGTAACGGAATTCCTGGTTCTCAGGGTTTTGAAGGAGGGCCTCCTTCATATCTTGTTCTGTTTTGAACTTGATACAGACACAACGTTCATCCGATATTTTGTAGATGGACTCCATTTTGTTTTTATCTGCGTCGAATTCCTTGACAAAACGAGCCATCTCCACAAGCGTGGGACCAGCCGCATTTTCCGGGAACCGAAATACCAGCGTATTTTTCACAACTCCGTCAGACATTTCCAGGCCTTGAAAATTCAAGGAAATATGATCGAAGAACAAAAGGGTGGCAAATCCCCACTAGTGACCGCGTGGTTTGAGTTAGTTCACAATAACGTTTGCTCGTCTCTCAAAAACACAACTGCTCACTCAAGCGTCTGATCGTAAACTGTTTCGCTGTGTTTCCATGCAACAAGGTGCGTGACCCATTTTTCGTGGACTGCAACTAAAATTCGAGAATTAAAACCTTTCATATTTCTTGTTTACATGATAAATACTTACTAAGATCCGGAAAACACAAAATGCCACCGAGAAACAATCAATTTTCTTCCCAAATCGGTCGATGCAACACTTGGTTGCCGTGGAGTTGGTCCTATATTTTGTCGCATCGGTTTTCAACTTTTGACAGCTATCAGTGCGTTTAGCTAAAATGGGTTGCTTTGATTGCGTTAAGCTCGCGGTTTTCAAAGTTTTCATACTAGTATAAGTATAAGCTCGCCACTATTTAGGATTCACATAAACGATATTTGAATTGGCAGTTAAAAGCTAATTTGAAGTTTTTGCATAAGAGTAGTCTTAATGTTTTGTCCTACACTGTACGTTCCACCAAGATGGACGATCGGAGAAGAATGTAAAAACATTCTTTAAACGATGAGGACCCTTTTTTTTGTCGAAAAATTTAACAATTTTTAATTTTTATGAAGATAACTGTGTATTTTTTCCCCATTCTATTTCTTTAAGTTAAAAGCTACGATGCTTGTATAGATTCACATTTTGTTGATTTAAAAGATTGAGGATACAGATATTTTTTCTCATTTCTTTGTTGTGATTGTGGTAAATGGAAGTGTCAAAAGGAGACTGACAAACCACCACGTATTTTTCAAATTTCGTCGCTCATTTGTGTCTGGGACTTTCCAAGGTTAAAAATATCCTTAATTGATTCTTTCATTATAACTATGTACATGAACCTCGAGCTGTCTTCATATTTTGAAAAGATAAATACATTAGATAACTCTTTGAAACGGTGTCAACCCCAAAGAATGAATGGTGCGCTTTGTGCTTTGTGGTTAAACGGGCAGCAAACCCCCTAATTGTAGCAAAACTCTGCATACCTCAAATTTGGCAAAAGAAAAAAAAACAAACCGAAACCAAATCATACACGTGCCCAACAGCGGACAACGACACTCGAGAAGCATGAATCGATAACGCCCCTCGGGGGATATCATTTTTTTCTCTCCAAAACCACCGCTCACTCCCTTAATAATATGACGGGCTTCAGGGGGGACAGCCGTGATGAATATTGGCCGCGTCTAACTCAGCGATCTATCAGCCGGCAAAATTGTCGACACAAACAAACCGACCACAGAGGCAAAAAGGAACTAATGAAATCCACCTCACAGGTAGCACACGTGAAGGCCTTGACAAGAATGCCAGCCAGGAAGGTTGGGAAGGCCAACGACGACGACGGATCAGCGAAGTAAAAACAGCAAAACAAAACAGAATCTCGCGCAACCCTTCTACCTATGCGAGCAGCAGAGCATCATGCGTGTGTGCCTATCTCGAGTTGAGACATTGCTGGGCGCAACCGGAGACCCCTAGTCAGCGGTGTGGTAAAGGCACCGGAACGACTCACATTTCTCGCCGAGCAGCGCGGTTGTCTCTAATTATAATCGGCTATGATATCGCTTAAGGTATGCGGACCTAACACCTCTCAGAAGTTGTCTGCGCAATCTAGGCTGTCGGCTAAGACTGTTGCGTGAGTCTTCTTCAATTGTTCGCCTCAGGTGACTGGACGTTCTACCTTACTCGTACAGGTTTCTTCAGCTACATGTAAGTAGTCGATAGGCAGTTGCACCCTGTCCAGACGACGACGTGGACGAAACACTTTCGGTTTCGTTTTGTCGTCCAGCTTCCAAACAACCAACGGCTCACTTCTGTCCCCCTTGGTCGTATCCCCTCTATGTTCAAGTGGTGGGTTCTTCCTTTCGATCAAATTACGCAGACCGATGGATCAATTCACGCGCAAGAACTGGTTTTGTCATTCTTTCGGGTTCCACTTCAGACCTCTTCCGCTCGTCTGCTCCGGGTCTGCTCGGCTAAGGGTATTGATATTGCTTTATTTACTTTTTTACGGCTGGGCACCTCTCTCAGAACTGGATCATCGTCTCGAGCGATCTGCAAACGATCGGGTGACCACAGATATCTTCCTGCTTCTTCTGTAGCCCCTCTCAACACATCCTCTTGTAGCCGGGCGCCACCATTCTACACTTACATAGGCTTTGGTTGGGGACTGACATTTTCGCGGAACACTGGACAACTGGGGCGCGTGTGGACTGTTTTTTCTTCGATTCTACCTTCTACAGTTCCATCTTGGTCGTCGTCGTCGTCGTTGGGGTGGGATGTACCTACCTGCGGGATTGGCCGACGTCGGCATGATTAGCCGATTTCGAAGTGCCATTTCTCAAGGACGTTTGGACTGGTCCATTACCTACAACTGGAGCTATCAGATCTGGTTGAAGACTAATCCCTCATTTAACCAACAATACTGGAAGCAGTTTCCCGTGAGTTTATTTTTTCTTTTGCAAGTGCTTTTTTACATTCTCGGACTAAGTGCTTGACGAGTTTTTTTTTTCATTTAAAGTTATTTTTAGAATAATCATGTTGGAATGTGTCAAAAATTCTATTCTTGGATGTGTTTTAAGGTTTGAAAAAGCGTTTGCTAGATGGTACTTAAAGAAGTAAACCAGTAATATTACGGATTTTTTTTTTCAAATCATGGTGATTTGTTTTTGAAAGATAATGAAGATGCAGACATCTTGAGTGATTATGTAAGCAAGATGCCCTTTTTTCGTGGTTTATTAGTTGTCTTGCAGCAGAGCTATTTCTTAATGAAAATGTCTTCCAAGCTTTCTTTGGACCTCGCGAAAAGTTCATTTTTTATTAATTTACTTTAAGCTTGTAAGCACCACATTTCAAACTTGTAGAGACCTTTGAATTAGAAGACGCATAAACTAAGTCATAAAACCTGAATAATGTTCTAGGAGTGTCAATTTGACACTCTGGTTTTCAAAACTACAAATTTTGTACCATTTGATGAGAAACGAAAGAGATATTGCGGTTTTAAGCGAGGAGTGTCAAATTGGCATTCAAGATCTGGTTAGGGAGTTTTTTTATCTGGGCTTTCATGGAGCGTCCATAAAAAAGTAATGATAGAAAATTAAAGATTTCACAAATCGAGGGTCCAAAACAATGTTTTTGATTTGGATGCACCCGAATAAATTTACAAGCCGCTAAACTTCCAACAGAGTTAGATTGACACTCAAGAGCGGCTGAGGAATGAACACCAAGGTAAAAAATTTGAACTCAAGTAGGTAGGTCCTACTTTTCATTCATACAGAGCCTCACAAAATTGTAATCTTTGCTTAGCAACACTAACGATTCAGGATTTTTTTCTGAGATTTTAACCATTAGGAATGATTTATTCCGAGATCGATTCAGAAGGAAGAGTGAACGCGAAAGAGACATCGAGCAATGGAAAATTTCAGCAAACTAACGAACTTCCAAGATGTTTTTTGTAGATTCTCCAGTGCATATTTATAAACATCCGAAAAATGCCTAGTGGAAATGTTTGATCAAAAAGCGTTCCCGATTTTAGTGTAAGATACAACAGTAAATTATTATTTTTAGCAATCCAAATAGCTAAAAACAAGTCAATTAAACCATGCCACAGATGAACAGATGAACAAGCTCGAACAAAAAATCTTCAGAAACTTGTGTAAAATTTCAAATTCTCTCTTAAACAGAAGCGGTTTAAAGTTGACGAACAATCGCACAATTCATTGCTTGTTTTTTTTACTTTTCAATAACGCTGTTTTGGTTGGTTTTTTTTTAAAAAACAATTTTTCGACAGGGCGCAATCGTGAATAAACTATAAAAAAAATAAACCAAAATTCACTTAAGGGGGGGGTAGGGTCTAACGGGTAAAAAAAACACCATTTTCACGATTTTTTTCTAGAGCTATCGTTCAAACAAATGTATTCAAATTTTTTGCATTATACAAAGTATTGCTAAAAGAACATTTAGAAATTTTTTCGTAAAAAAATATTGAAAAATCAGCCGATGACGGAGCACTTTCGAGGATGCCTTTTAGAAAACAGGATTTATGGTGCACACTGTATCTCAGCACAGAATCATCTGAAGTCAAAAAATCAGAGCAAAATATTTTTAATAGATGTTTTTCTGGACCCCAACGTTTTTATTTAACTTAAAAAAAATTTTATGAAATTTTTGTGGCTGTTTGAAGTAAAAACTACGATTTTTCACAAAAAAATCCGCCATTTTTTATCTGTTAAATCTCCCCAAAGTAAAAAAAAAAGAAAAACGTTGAGGTCTGGTATTTTATACGTAGAAAATATGTTCCAAATTTGAAAAGAATCGGATAAGTAGTTTTCAAATGACGATGTCCACGGACTTTAAAAATGTGCTTTCGAGAAAAACGCGTTTGAAGTCTTTGCTCTTGCTTTCTTGCAGTTTTAGATATGAGGAAATAAAGGCCTATAATTTCTACAGTTTAACTTCAATTGACTTGAAAATTTGACACAACATTCTTTAAATATTTCACAATAAGAAAATAAAAAAAATCGATTTTTGGAAAGTGTTAGACCCTACCCCCCCCCCCCCCCCCCCTTAAATAGATTGTAAAAATTCAAATAGTTATTTTTTTCCGTCAGATAATAGTTATTTTTAGCTGAGAAAATTAGGTTATGATACTTTTTTTTTCACTGACTGACTGATACTTTTTTTCAGACAGTCTCTCTGAACAGCCTTAAATAAGTTTTAAGACTTCCTTAGTGGTCACCGGAGCCAGGAGAATTTAAGCTATGTTCAATCCAATCCAATAGAAACATTACTGACAAACAAGGCCTAGCAAACGGGGAGGGTTTCAGGGGTTTAAAGCCCCCCCCCCTTCCATGAAGTGTTTTTGCTAGTAAAATTTTTAGTGTAAGGAAATAATTTACCGTAGAAATTACTGGATCCTAAATGGTATTTAAAAACTAGTGTTAACAAATATGTCAGGAAATCGGTTGGCCTAAGGCAGAATTCAAACTCCTATCACTCTAGAGTCTAGGCCTTGGACGTTTCATTCTACGACGCTATATGACGTTCACAAATTAAATTTTATTTTTTATTGTTGTAAATTCGAAATACAATTCCATAAAACTTTTGTTTGGAGTCTCAAATCTGGAAATCCAAACCCCAACTTTTCTTTATAACGGATTTTTCTTTAGAAATGTAACTAAACAAGTTTTGAATTTTAAACTTATCATTTCGACTTCGAAATTCATTAACTGATTATTTATTTTAAACATCAACTAAACGAACGAAACTTAATAGAATGAACAAAAATATATAACTTATCCTTTATTATATTGTTAAAAAATATGTTTAATATGTTTTATGCACATTTTATGCTTATATGCAATATTTTTCAAAAAACCATTTTCAGCCTCAAGATTTTTTATTTTTTCTTGTTGTTCTACATGCTCAACTCCACATTCGAATGGTATTTCATAAAAAACATAAGGCAGCAAAATACATATTTTCCGGGGTGCAAAGAACTAAAGAGTTTATTTTAGTTAATTTGGAAGCCTTGAATCAAAAAGTGTTATGATAAAAAAAAATTGTGGAACAAATTAAAGCAGTTTTTTTTGTTTACATTTCTCCATTCATTTTTTTCCTATTATTATTGTTTGAAATTAAGACTTATTTTGAGAAAAGTTTTAATATAAATTAAATTTCATGTATTTTCAAAGCAAAAACCAAATTGTTCTGCAATCTTCAAAAAAAATTCTATTTTAATACTCAAAGACTTTTTTAAGTAATGAGAGAAGCTCCGGTAATGATATCTTTTAAAATTTCTAGAATATTATTGAGCTATTAAAATCTATGAATCTCTGAAATTAAAGTTTCTAGGCAAAAATTGATCTTTTGATTGAATGGAGGGTAATAAACAGATTCAGAATCAGTTCTTGTTTTTCTCATAGGATTGTTATCAATGATTGGTTTTATTCAAATCTGATTCATTTTAAAATTTCTGAACGCCACATCACCAAAACTAGAGGTTAGAGATAAAATCTTACAAAACGTTTTAGTTTAGAACGACAAAATCTTCCAATTCAATCATTTAAACATAAGCACCAAAAATTCTGTACCTTAGTCTTATCAATTAAATTTTGTAAATAAGCTAAAAAAAAAGGCTAAAAAAAAATTAAATTTACCGAATTTTTTTGTCCTACTATTTTAATTTTTTTTATTTTTTAATAGGCTTGCCTTTGTTTTTCAATTCTGAATTTGTGTGTCTTGAAAACATAATCTTATTGGAAGCTTAGAAATCTAAATCGTTAGGTTAACAGTGCAACCACAGTGACACGAATGAGAAAAAAATTTTTCCCTCCGGCTAAAAACACGAACAGAAATCAATGGGCACCTATTCGTTGTACAAAAACGAAATCGGCAAAACAAACAGACAGCCAAATACCTTGAAAAAGTCCAAAAAACTGATCGAAACGTCGGGGTTTTTCAAAAACAGTCGTTGTTTGATCTACATCCAAGACCGAAAAATTCAAATTCATGTTGATGAATTCAGAAGTTTAATAATGAAAACACTGTTGTACTTTTTGTCCTTTCCATGAACATTTGTTTGAATTGAAAGTTTGAAGTTTTGAATTTTAAACATAAAGCCTGCTCTGGAAAATTTATAAACGTTTTGCTTATTTTTATTTTTTTAAAACTTTTTTTATCGATCGCGGTTTTTTAATAAGTCTTTGAAAAGTTCGAAAAATGATTCAAAGTAACAACTTTAAAGTTGCTTTGTGCTTTCAATATTTACAGCAGAAATTATAATTCCTAATTTTTATTTTTAACATTTAATCATTGCTCATCCAAGGGATTAAAATTCCCAACCTATATTTCGTTAGTACAGACACCGTTTGTTTTTGGCAACACGCCCGTAAATTTTATGTTGCCAATATCGAGTGTTGCAAAATCGAACGGTTTTGTTGTCACTTTTTTATTTTTTATTTTTATTTCAAATAAATCAAAATTGATATAAAACTTTATATAAGCATTTTTTTTTATTAATTTGGCTCAATTGGGTGAGTGCTCCTACTTTGGACCTAGAGCCTACTTTAGTCCTAAAATGCCGAAAATTGTCAATAACTCATTTTGCTACAATTGTATAAAGATACTATAATGCACACAATGAACTGTTATTCTTCCTGAATCCTACCATACCAGTTTTTGCCATAAAAAGTCTTTCTTCTAAAATTTTCAACGTTTTTTAAAATGTACTTCCTCATCAGTGGTAAATCAGACATCTCAATTAGTAGGGCGCGTTTTGAGAAACTAGAGTGAATAAGGAAAAATTACGTTTTTTCCTGTCCAAGCCAAATTTTAAAGGGTAATTACTCTCACTGTGAAGAATATGAACCATACTACCTATTTTTCCTAAAATAAATGAAAATCAATGGAAAACCCGGAAAATTTCTAATGGGTCCAAATTTAGGAGACTTTTGACTTTGATGTTCCATTTTTTGACCAACCATCACCAAAACTTTGTTTCAATACCAACAATTAAAAAAAAGTGTGAATTTTAAATTGGTGCTTAATTTGGAACCAATATTTATTGAACATTTCTAATATTTTTCGTCAGCTTAACACAAATAAACTATAAGTTAGTAAACAAAAAAATTCAGCTATTGTTCAGCTGATAGAGCTGACAAGGAGTAAAGGTGTTAGAGATAGTCATAACAGAAATTTGAGTGTTTTAATCGTTAACAATCTGTAATAATTTTGTATGATAATATTTGATTAAAGATTACATTGTTATCGAATTTGTTTATTTATTTTCGAAAAATCATACATTTTATAGGAATTATAGATCTAGGTCCAATGAAAGGAACTAGTTCAGTACCAAAAGAGGAACGGTAGGTTCAAAGATGGAAATTTCGATCATCCATTTCTTTGCAAATCTTTCGATAACGGCGAAACTTATGTCGGAAATTTTCATTGATACTTACAGATTAGATCATGAACTAAAAATAAATTTCCTGAAAAATATAAACTCTCATGCCCATTTATGAGTAAAGCATGATTTTTCAAAAACCACCGCTTAAAGGGTCCAAAGTAGGGCAACTAACCTTATATTAGTTCTAAGCAGTGAATCATAGAAAAATAAATGTTTTACTGTTTAAAACTAATATATTTAAACTAAATTGAAAAATTTCATGCTAATATTAGGTTTTACATTATTTTGATTAATTTGAAATAAAAATAAAAATTAAAAAGTGACAAAAAATCGACTTTTTTGGATATTGCAAAAAACGAACGGTTTTGCTCGGATGTTGCTAGAACCGAATGTTGCCAAAATCGAACGGGGTCTGTATTAGCATTCAATGATGAATCGGAATATATAAAATTTCTATTGATTATTTTGAATTTAACCTATTTAACCTTTTCTGAAACTAGCAGAATTTGAATATGAACCAACAATGTATTTTGAACGAATTCTCTAAAGTTAAAAAAAATCTAATAATCAATAATTCACATGTTAAATTGTGGTTGAATATTTTTCCAAATTCATAATATTACCGCGAAATTTTTCAATCAACCCTTCAAATGGGAATAAATTAAAAAAATGTATATTAAATTGAATACTAACTATCACTAAAAATTCAGAATAAGAATCACCATTTATTACTTTTTCGAGTTTGTGTGATAGTTGAAAGTAGGAAAGTAGCTTAGTTTCCTTATTGATAGTGCATGTTTGACATCATGATTATTTCTAGAAAAATTTGAATTTTGGTTTCAGAATTAAGTTATCGTTTTTAGTAGATGAATTGTACAGATTTGTTTAGCTCAATCCAGGTCAATTTCACCTCGCTACGAGGATAGCTTCACCTTTCTACAAGGTAAGTTTTACCTCGAAGAGGTAGAAAGTATCTTTTTTGGATTTACCATTTTTTCTCGGTGAATTGTATTTATTTATTTTGCTCAATTCAGGTAAACTTCACCTCGCTAAGAGGTTAGCTTCACCTATTTTGGATTTACCTTTTTTCTAGGTGAATTCTACCTTTTATGGCAGCTCGATTCAGATAAACTTTTCCTCGTTGTGATGTAAGTTTCACCTCAAAGAGGTAAAAGTAACCTTTTTAAATTTCACGAGCGTATATCTTGCTATCTCGGTAACATTTTGCCTTTTATAGGTTGTTTATACGTTTTTTCAACATCAAATGGCTTGTTTCAACTCAAATTTTCGTTAACCGAAGCCTTCGCCAAAATAATGCAATTTTTTTGTCACCTTACCATTCGATTTTTCCGAAAATCCCGAAGAGGGAAATGAATAAAGTTTAAAGTGTTTTATTGAAAAATTTGATAAACTCTTTTAAAACAGCTGAACGAACGAAAAATTAACTGTGGAAGTCGGAAATTGTATCACCGATTAAATTCGATACTTTTTTTCGTTGAAAAATAACTCGATTTTTTAATTTTGAGCAATGTAGATTGTATGCAAGTTTGTTGCATGTAATCTTGTGTCCAATTTGATCCAATTTATGGAAAATTTGAATTATTTTTAACCCCTCTTTGGGATGTTTCAACTTCAAGGGACAAAGAAAGCATTTCAAATTTGCTCCGGCCTAACTTCGAAGTCGAAATCGAGGAATTTATATTTCAAATACATAAATACAATGTGGTAAGTTTTCTGTTGATGAAAATTGTCACGGTGTCTCTGGGAGAAAACTACATTTTTTGAAAATTAGCATCGCTTATTTTTACACCATTGGAAAGCTGGGATTTTCCCTTTAAATTTGAGCCCAGTTTTGAAATAATTCCTCGGGGGGTCTGAAACAATTTATTTTTTTAAAGATTTGTTAAAATTTTTATGGTTTTTTCAGAGACAAAATCATATTAATCACTGTGAAAACGCTTGTCTTATCTTTAGCGTTAACTCCATATGTCAATAACTTGATCTAATAGGGAATTTTCCTGGCTACAGTTTTGTTGAAGACGTCAAAGTGATACAAATTGAGAAAAAAGAGTTGGAATATCACAAACAGAGTGATTATTATTATTATTTAAGAAGAGAAATCACCGTGAAATTGTTTTATGAAATTAATTTGCGGCTTTATCGGTGAGGGTTAAAGAGTTGAAACAAAACACGGATAGAAGATCAGAAGAAAATTCTAAGGTGGTGAAAAGAGCGAAGAGCATTTGAAATAGAAGCTTGACCACATACTAAATTTTTTGTCCCGCACCAATTAACTGTATTGAGTATGTGGTCAAGCTTCTATTTCAAATGCTCTTTCGTCTTTTCACCACCTTAGAATTTTCTTCTGATCTTCTATCCGTCTTTCATTTCAACTCTTTAACCCTTACCGATAAAGTCGCAAATTAATTTCAGTGATTATTATTTCATTTGAAAAGTCTTATAAACTTCTCATCACTGATTACACCAAGACTAGGAATAGTATTCTACCAACTTAGTTATTTATTGTAGAGTGTTTAAATGTTTAGGATGATTTATCTTCACTTAAAAATCAATCTTTTTCATAAATTTGTTCAAGATAATCTGCAGTAAAGAGCATTTTTGGGGTTTTATTATGAAAAACTTTCATAATAATTCCTGAAAATTTAGTTATTAATATTTTTAGCTCAATTGAGTGTGAGGACTACATGAACAAATCTTTTAGACTAGGAAACAAATTGGACTTTCTTCTTACATTTAAGCCCAAATTTCAAATAATCCACCTGGATATCAAAATGAAATCCTCCTTCGTTTTTGATGATTTCTGAAGGTTTTCATAATTTTACTGTTAATCGATTGTAAAACCTTAGACACACGTACCACACCCAAGGTAAAATTTCATATTTAAAACCAAAAAGAATTTTTAACCTTTTGTTCATGTTTGATAGCGTTTCTGGAGGCATTTGTGTATGTTAAAATGTGGTCAAATTTGAGAATTCAAGCGAGAATTTTAGAATGTTAATTTTTGTCAAAAGTTCACGAACAGAACCTATTTTTTTTTATTTTTTTCGATTAAAACAACAACAACTTTGTTTTCAACAATTTTAAGTGGTTGATTTAATTTAATGTTTATTTTTTTCCGGAATAGTAAACCCCCTAAATGCTCTTTACTGCAGACTACCTTGATCTATTTTATTCAAAAGATTGATATTTAATGTAAATAAACCATCCTGAACATTTAATAAACAGTCAACAATCAATAACTAAGTTGGTAGAATATTATTCCTGGTCTTCCTGGTACAATCAGTGATGAAAAGTTTTATTAGATTTTCCAAATGATATAATAATCACTTTATTTTTCGAACTACAACTCTTTGCCCTCAATTTATATCACTTTGATATTTTTTACAAAATTGTAGCCAGAAAAATTTCCTATAAGACCAAGCTATTGTTATATGTAGTTGGATTAACGCTAAAGATAAGACAAGCGTTTTAATAGTGATTAGTATGATTTTGTCTTTGAAAAAAACATTGAAATGGTTAAGAAATCTTTAAAAAAATAAATTGTTCTAGACCCCCTATGGATTACTTTAAATCTGGACTCTAAAAAAAGGGGAAAGTCCCTGCAAATGGCGCAAAAATTAGCGATACTAATTTTCGATAAATAAAATGGTTCCATCAGAGACACCGTGTTGTACTAGCTCCGGTTAAAAAGACAGAGTTACTGCATTATCAAAGATTCTTATGGCTTATGCTGAATTTGTTTTGATAAAGTTTCAATACCTTGTGTTTTTAATTGTTCCGGCTTCGTTGTGCAAGACAGAGTGAGCTGGTTCCAGCTTCGATGAATAATACAGAGTACTGCGTCGATAATCGCTAATTTGTTGACTATCTTTTCGTTATTGATTTAGTTTTTTCGTTAAATAAAGCTGATGCAGCGAATTTTCCCTAGTCGCCTTTGCGCACTAAGAAAAGAAATGTCTTAAAATTGGTTTCTCAGTTCAAGTAATATATCTGGCTTTAAAAAACAAGCTGGCTTCAACCCAACAGCTTTTAAACTAATAGTAAACAATTTTCTTCGCATGATTTGAAGCTTCTTTGTGGTCATGATTTCAGAATGCTCCGGAAAAACGGTAGCCGCGCGAAAAAGAAAACTAATCG
>NC_073692.1:121716156-121743156 GCF_029784155.1 Uranotaenia lowii
TCGACTAACCATACATCAACCAAAACAAAAAAAAACAATCCAAATGCATCCACCCTAGGTGTGGATGTGCGGCGGTACTCTAGAAATAGCACCCTGCTCCAGGGTGGGCCACGTGTTCCGCAAATCGACGCCCTATTCCTTCCCCGGCGGAACGTCGCAGATTGTTAACAAGAATAACGCTCGTCTGGCCGAAGTGTGGCTGGACGGATGGAGTGAATTTTACTACAATATTAACCCAGGTTTTAATAATGTTTTTATTTTCTTAGAATTACTACCATTAATGCTGTTACCTACTACTTTTTTATACGTTTACACGCATGCACCATTTTTTCGTTTTAGTTCCAGTTCGAATCATGGCACAGATCAAACTACGTTTTATTTGAAGTTTCATTTTATTGTGCATCAATGTTATTTTGAGATTATTGAAGATATACAAACTCTCTATAAGTTTTTGGGTAGCTTTTTTGACAAAATTGGCTTTAGAACGCAGTACGACATCTGTTATAAAATAGCCGGACTAGAGCACCTTAACATCCTTAATCTTCCTATTAACTATAAGCAGTTTCCTTATCAGCTTACTATAGACTGTCAGGGCCATATTGATAGACAGTCAACAGAAATGTTAAGGTTCGATGAATAGATTTGTCGTAGATATTATTCCAAACACAAAGAGTTTCAAAACAATTGTTTCTATTCAAGTAATTACCAGAGGATTTCACGAGACGGATTACAATGTATTGGCCCAACAGAGAGTATTTGTTTGTTGGATATCCCAGAAGGTAAATTAAATTCTGCTGAAACTAACCGTTTGGATCCTTCGACAGGCAAAGTTTTGTGGATCGGAACGATCCACTGCACCGAGCAGAATCAAAATATTGTTTTGGTTATCCACATGCTTTGGTCAATTCGCAATTGAACAATGGGCGATCGGCGCGCTCTCAATCCCGGTATACGATTTCTCGTATGTTAAACAGAGAAAGCAATAGCCTTCACTCCAATTTCACTCCGATTAGCTGTCATTCTTATGGAAATCTGTGTAAGAGTAAAAAGCAAGCTTTATTCTTTTTAGCAGGCCCAAGCCCAATAGATCGATGATTCTTGATGATAGAGATGACAGATGATGGTGATAAACACGGTATAAATGTTAACATCATCACACGGTGAACCTGAACGACTCAAACTTAGTTTGTGGTAGCTCAGCAGTGTTGCCAGATAAGTGGAGAGTGCGATAATAGCAATCGCTAATGATCTGTGTAGTTATGTAATGACTAGACTGACGAAACATAAACGAAGATTACTCTATTCTACCACTGAAATCTGCATTGAATACCTCATTCCAACAAATTCGTTTAAAGGATTGTATGTGCAATGGGTCGACTCACGGTATGTTCTTGTATACCCCTAGGCCCTAAAGTGCATCTGGGGCCTCCGACCGCCAAGCGGCTAACATCTTTCCTCTAAATCCATTTCTTAACGTTTGGGATTATACAAAAGATCAATCTTCCACTTTAGAGCAATCCCACAGTAGCACAGGTAGCCAGAAAGATAATTTCTGTTGAGGAACTCGTCGTTAGTGGATAAATATCATCCGTAAAAGCAACCATCTTCACTCCCTTTTTAATAGTTGATTACCCATGTGGTAAATCCTCGTTTTCGGATTGCACTCCAAGGCATGGCGATCCACTGCGTCTCCCATGTTTGCTACTCTGGATTTTTTTATGCAATGGATCAGTACGTATACCTATTTCTCTCATGTGGCCTGTATACCTTACGCCTCTGTTTAAATTGTCCTTTAATGATGGGAGGTCATTAACTAGTTTGAGCAATACCTCTCCTCACTATGATTGAAAGCCCAACGACTCGAGAATCGACCTCTCCTCGTAATGGCTTCAGTTTCTCACATAAACCATTCCTCTATAGCTATAGCTAGACGACTCGAGGCTTGATCTCTCTTTTGAAAAATCGCGAATAAACCCCTCCTCGTAATGAGTCGAATTTTACGTACAAATATCTCTCCTCTACACGATATGAGGGCTGTTGTGAGCGTTCATCGAAAGTTTTTGGCCTATGTCATGCCGAGCTGCCATAGTTCAATCTTAGAGACGTCTTCTTACGAGTGTAGTTCTTTCTATACCTACGAGACCATTTCAGTGGATTCAGCTTTTGTCACCTCTTCTCCACACGACTTGCGACGTGACCTCTCCGCTAACGACTCAAGATCTGATCTATTCTCGTAATAACCTCCTCTTGTTGATTCAAGGCCTGTCTCCTTCTGTCAGTTGAGATCTGACCTTTTGACGAGAATTCGAGACTTGACACCTTCTGCCCATCGTGTGATAGTCCAGAGCAGCTTATCCTATTTAGACTCGTTCTTGTCATAACACACGCGCGAGACTTAACGTAACGACTCGGATGAATCCCGACGAAGACGTCTCCCTACACTGACTCAAATTCCCCGTCTACGGAATAACTTCTTTCCAACAACCTTCCCAACGACAGCCGACAACAGGTCAAGTCTTTCCCTCAAAGCTCTTTGGCTAGCAACCCTAAGATCTTCACTACTCATCTTTTTTAGTTAATTGGAAACCCAAGGATCCTAGTTTACGAATTGCAGCCCAAGGCACGATACGTCGTGTATCCCAGTTTGCTGCAATGGAAAGACTCGTGATATACTCCATGTATACTTCCTACTTCCTAATCTCCAACTCGGGCCACAAATCTAGTTCCCGCATCGAACTGTTTAACACACTATATGTTAAAGGTGGGAGATCTACGCTCCAAGGCAATGTCATATACCAATTTCAGGATACTTCTCATCATTACTACTCAAAACCTGAATTTTCCTCTAGCGATTCGAGATCCGACCCCTCCTCGCATTGGCTCGCAGGTTAACGTACACATACCTCTCCTCTGCACGACTCAAGGCCCGATTTCTGCTTTAACGACTCGAGGTCAACACGTATATCCCTCCTTTTGTTGACTCAAGGCCTTATCTCTCCTCTTGCGATTAGAGAACCGACCTCTTATCATTAAGTCTCGAGGTTGACCACACAAACCTCTCCTCTTAGAGACTCGAAGCCTCACCTCTTTTCTAGCGACTCGAGGTCCGACGTCTTATCACCGGGATTCGAGGTTCGCCACAATTTTGCCTGTCGTGTGCCGGTCGAGAGCAGCTCACCGTAGACTCGAGCCTATACCAGCACACGCGCGTACTTAACATAACGACTTGGACTATTCCCGACAAAGACGTCATCCTATGCCGACTCAAATGGCTCATCCGGCGTAGAAAGCCACTCTACCCGGAAGTGTTCAGCGCTCGTTGAATAACCCTTTCCCAATAACTTCCACTGTGAAGAAAGTATAGCATTATCCCCGTAGCATTAATCGTTGGAAACTGTCCTACTCAGATATTCACCTGGGTTCCTCAATGTAAGCACCACATCGAATGTAATATTCTACACAACGGGGCCCAGTATCGATCCTTGCCTTATTCCAACTGAGAACTCCATTTCCTGAAGTATTTCACTAATCAAGTACTGAGTAGTAGCTTGTAGTCCTTAAAATAGTTTTCTGTCAATTCGCATAGATATGTCAATATCCTCATTTCTATGAGCGACGACTTAATCGCTGGCAAGCTGAAACTGTTGAAGATGTTGCTCTTCTTAAGTCTATACAACTGTGCATCGCCCTTGGTGGCCGAACTGTTTGGTGGAAAGTCCATCACGCATCTATCGATGTACTGTTGAATGCATTTCAGGATAACCTTATCCAGAAGCTTCAAACTATATTCATTAGGCATTTTAGCTCAGAGACCATCAGTACAGTTTCCAGAATACCATCTGGATCTGGAGCCTTTTTCGACCGAAGTCGCTTCGACATGAGGATGTTGCGCAGTTCAAACGATATCCACTAACCCAGACACTTTTGTAAACCAGACGTACGGGGCCAGCGGTCATTTACATATGCCGTATTATCTCTCTCGTATTATTACTGTATTATCTGTTGGGGCACATTTCAAGTGCTTTCGAACTGCTTTTGGCATTAAACAATGGTTATTATGTGAGTGTCACTCAATGGGCGGTCATTGATCTCTAGACAGTATTTCATACCTGATCTTTGACACGCCTTTTATAACTAGAAGGTGTCATTACTGAAGTTTCAATTTTCTGACAATGCAATGATCAATAACAAGACAATCGAGGAGGTAAAAATTCTAGTAATAGTAACTGTAGTAAGGATATAAAGGCATTTAGATGGAGTATCAGTCAACCCGAATTTTTATTGCTGATTCAAAAAGAGGACAAGAAATGCTGCGTGTTACGAGGCAGGAGCAATGATCTGCATCGGACAATGCTAAATCGACGAATATGCTGATATGATTGGGTTCAAATTCGGGTAAATCGGGGATATAGAGAGGTCAACCTTTACTTGTTGCGATTTTTAACAATTTTTGAGTTTCGAACGCGGTTTTTGAGTTTCGAACATTACCTCCAACGCACACAGGGGAAAACGATGTAAAAAGGTGATCAAAATTGTTTACGCCAAAACGAAGCGTTTTAGACTCATGGTGTCTTCGGGACATTTAACCTACACTCAAAGCACTTTAAAATGAGCTTTTGATAAAAATGATTAAATCACTTAGTAGTGAGATAGAAAAATTATTTTTTGTAATTTTCATTTTAGAGCAGTTGTGTCTTCGGCAAGTTTTTAGATTGTAAAAAATGTAGCAATTTTGTTGAAGACGTCAACATTGTAGAAGCTAACCCAAAAAAAATTAGAAAGGTTCAAAATAATAAAATATTTTTTCTTCAAAATTTTCAGTTTTTTAACGATATCTTTTCAGGCCGCGCTTATTCAAGCAAAGTATGTTTTAAAGAGTTTTGAGTCACTTAAAATCAAACAGTTGGCGAACACATTTAATAAAAATATTCAGACTGAAACGAGTTAGATTGGAAAAACTAAGAAAAAATAGCTGTTTTCGAACACCTGTATCTTTCTAGTTCGGATGAGTTCGGTTCATTTTTTGGTTGCATCAGAATCAGGCAGGTTTCACCGTTATAAAAACATGGAGTTTACAACGTTAAGTTGTTTATTTTGTAGCGTTTTAAATGATACAAGTTCGCAATTTTTAAGGAATTTTGAGGACATTTTTTGCATTTGAAATTAGCTAACCGATAAACAAACTCGTCTTATATATTGTATTCTAAGCGAAAAAACAGGTTGTAAGGTTAATCAATGGAGGCTTAAAAACGTCATACGCGAGCGAGAGAATGTATGGCTAAAGTTTCAACAAAATAAAAACAGTTGCTAAATGCCAGTTTAGACAAACTAGAAATTTGTCCTCCAAAATCCTTAAAAATTGCGAACTTGTATCATTTAAAACGCTACAAAATAAACAACTTAACGTTGTAAACTCCATGTTTTTATAACGGTGAAACCTGCCTGATTCTGATGCAACCAAAAAATGAACCGAACTCATCCGAACTAGCTAGATACAGGTGTTCGAAAACAGCTATTTTTTCTTAGTTTTTCCAATCTAACTCGTTTCAGTCTGAATATTTTTATAAAGTGTGTTCCACAAAACTGTTTGATTTTAAGTGACTCAAAACTCTTCAAAACATACTTTGCTTGAATAAGCTCGGCCTGAAAAGATATCGTTAAAAAACTGAAAATTTTGAAGAAAAAATATTTTATTATTTTGAAGCTTTCTAACTTTTTTTGGGTTAGCTTCTACAATGTTGACGTCTTCAACAAAATTGCTACATTTTTTACAATCTAAAAACTTGCCGAAGACACAACTGCTCTAAAATGAAAATTACAAAAAATAATTTTTCTATCTCACTACTAAGTGATTTAATCATTTTTATCAAAAGCTCATTTTAAAGTGCTTTGAGTGTAGGTTAAATGTCCCGAAGACACTATGAGTCTAAAACGCTTCGTTTTGGCGTAAACAATTTTGATCACCTTTTAACATCGTTTTCCCCTGTGTGCAACGGTTCCAACGTACCAGCTTAGCGTATTCCATAGATACGGAGGTATCCTCAGAAATATCTGTCTTCATTGGCCCCAGGCTCAAGGCATAGAGAACCCAAAATTTATTGTAATGTAAAAGGCCTTAAATGACATCTTAATTTACAATCAAAGTGATTTTTAAGTGTGATGAGACTGTAATCATCTACGATACATCCTTTACTAAGTGGATGTGGAGAAATTATCCCGAGATTATCGTGGTAGGGTGTTCATTGCAGAAATGCGAAAGCACTGCCTCCTTTCGACGTAATATCGGTTAAACCGAGGTGCAGATCAGGCTTGAAGCTCACTCAAAATATATCCAGCCGTTTCGTTTCGGGAACAAATTTCCATTTCCACTCTAACTATGATGGACTCTGGAGGATCCGCTACAGAAAGTTATATCACCATCTATTTCTAATCGGTTATTGTTATAATCTTAAATGAGTTGGTGCCGTAATTTTTTTTACTACATTTTATTTGAACTATCCTCAGGCATAAACCAGCAAGACTTTGTCATGATTTGAGTTGGAACAGTAAGCATTTTACATTATTAGTTTTATATTCATTCATTCATTTGTACTAACAATGTTTAATCGTATTTGTAAACGCATGTCACCTCTCTGTACTTGTATGTTTGCATGTCTCTGCCTTATTCTGACATAAGTACCTTGTAAGCAATCCTATAGCTAGCCGGAGTAGTGTGGTTAAGCTTCATCCGAAACAAATGCCATTGAGTAGGTACAACCAATCAGGAAATCATTATTCACCACGTACCGAAGAGAGCGTATAAAACATGTAATAAAATATTATCCATTTTTCGTTTTCATCTCCTGTGTCGTACCCTTCTGGATTCGCCTTGTCGATCGAAACGATATATGGTACAACATGGACATTAGATCGGCTCTGATTTTTTCTGTAGAATTTTAATTATTTTTTCTATCTTTGTTAGACCAAGGCATGCCCTGTTAGATATTATTGTTTTAATACGGAGGATAGAAAAGTTATATTGTATCTAAAGTGTAAAGTGATGCAGATAAACTTGAATTCCTAATTCGATCCGGTTTAATAGATATTATGTACGTTGATGCTTTTCGATTTTCATATTGGTGCATCCAAAAGTTGTATGCAGGGAAACCTCACAGCTTCAGCAACTTTTTGCCAATAGATCTTTGTGAATAATGACTTTCAATATGGTTAGCTGCTACTGCTACTCGTACGAGAAGCGCGAGGAATTTATACGCTCTCGATTCAATGAAAACACCCTGCATTGTACTTTGGGAGGGGGTTGGTTGAAGGTTATCATTCTATCTGGAATAATCTACTTTTGCTAATATTTATTGCTCATTTCTCCCATTAATGCTGCCTCAAAATATGCAATTGGTTCACTAACACAAAAACATACTTCATGGTTGAGTGGTTTCAAAAAGGAATTCGTCGTTTTTATACTTTGAGCCGTGTAAAAAATTAAGCTATTTCAATTCACACTTTAACAGAAAAAAATCTTCCCAATCAAATGATTTGTAAATTTATACTTAAAAGCACATTGAAGTTGGGACAAATAATAACTACGAAATGGTACCGATAGAAATATCACATCTGTACAGTTCCAGTGACGTTCGTCCCTGAAAGCACCAAGAGCAAATGTTTCAGTCACTTTCATGAATACGCATCACACATCAACGGTTATATGCAAAAGTATGAACTTATATATGAAAAAAAAAATATCAAAACACAAGGTCTTGAAAGAAATTAAAATCATTGAATAATCTCTGATACTATCACGGAAAGAAAAGTATAGTATTTCAAACAATTATCCACTTATATTCAATCATATTTGTCATTGATTCTCGACCAACTATATATATTAAGCTTTCAACTATGTGTATAGTTGATTATCTGTTTTTTTTTGTGCATTCTATAATACTTATAATACATTCAAATATATGTGTATGATTGATTTTATGAATTGATCAATAAATGAAATAGATTCAACTATAAGGGTACAGTTTATTTAGCTATGGATAAGATAGATTCAATTATATTTTTATGATTGATTTGAAGAGGCCAACTATATACATATATTATAGATTCGCCTATGTTGTTTTTTCAGAATTTTATTTTATCACACAATTTATACATTTATTAAATCATTATAATCACCCCGGTGCTATCGAAGCTTTTGCTTACCTTTACTTGTCTGCTGGCCTTGCCCAAAAAATTGTTTTTTTTTTCGCTCTGCTACTTCCGTGCCGGGAGCTGCTCTGATCTTAGCAGCAGGCTTACGCCGAACATCAAAAAGCTGTTGCACCCGGGGGTTGAAAACATCAACCACTGGTTGAATCTATTATATTCATAGTAGAATGCGTAGAATCATTCATACAATTGAAGTTCAATCATCATCATATTTACAGTTAAATCAATTATACTATTATAGTTTATTCTGTTATATTTTTAGTTGATTGCAGGAAGTCAATCAGCAATTTGTAGTTGAATCTATCACATTTATAGTTGAATCAACTGTACCATTTTAGTTTAATCTATTATATTTTTGATTGATTGCAGAAGGTCAATTAACAGTCTGTAGTTCGATCTATTATATTTATAATTTAATGCGTAAAAATCAACTACACTTTGATGATTGATAAAAATAGCTAGAATAATTGGAACAAATGTCGTCTTTGTTTCGTGATAGGACAGTGATTTTCAAAGTGGTCCCTACCGTCCCCTGGGGGGCGTTGAGAGCATTCAAGGGTAATAAGCCCAGTTTTTTAATTTTGAGAGCGTTGTATTTGTATGGGAAATTGAAAACCTGTGAAATGTTATGCACTGCAGGCTGAAATTGATCCTAGTCCTAGTACAAGATCTCAGGGGTCGCTCAACGAGCCTGAAGTTTGTATGGGATTTTGAGATATTTTGTTCGGGAGAAACAGGGCCGTAGGAAGAATCGACTCATGGGGGGGGGGGTTTGGTGTCTGATTTTTACCTATGATTTTTATCCCAACAAATCACGAATGCAAAAAAAAATGAAAACAAATTATGTTTGTATCTATAGGGGAGAGTGGGGATACTTGATCCCCTTTTCTTATTTTCACCATATGTTTTTGGAAAAATTTAGCAACTCGCCGTCTTTGACATTTTCTGACAGCTTGTAACTTCAAGTTTCTATGCTCCAAAAATTAGAACGATAATTGAACCCGTTGATGAACTAGAAGCATTTTCGTGGGAGTAAAAAAATTGCGATTTTTCTGAAGTTACGAGGGGGCTTGATCCCCTAATGAAGGAGACTTGATCTTTTATTCAGGAAGCCCTAATCCTTGTATAAAAATAAAACAAAACCCCAAGATAGAATGTTAATTGACTATTTTAGTCGTGTTTGTTCTCATTTCACAATTTATAGCAGACATAAGACGAAAATTCTATAACTTTGTCTCAACGCTAATAACATTGCATACTTAAAGGCGCTATTTTTTATAATTAAGAGAAAATTAATTATTTTGGCTCTTTACTTCAGACAATTGTTTGATAAATATTAGTTTTTGGATAAATATTAGTAATTTCGTAATTAGCAATCATAACGATCAATTCAGAAGAAGAATATGCCGTTTGGAAGGGGGATCAATTGTACCCATAATCAACATTTTAGAAAATTTTTTCTGAAAAAAGTTGAAAGTTTTTCATTGCTTTGAAAATATGGCATTATGAAGTTCATTTTACGCTCGAACGATTGATACGTTGGAACAAATATTTTTTTCATAATTTTACTATGTAAGGAACATTTTAAAGTGATGAAAAAAGATCTTCAAGCTACATTTTGTGAAATTTTTCAAACAAAGTTCAATTACTCAAACCATTATTTTGTTAAAAAATTTTAAACTACAAGCATTGTTATTTTGCTCATTTTGGCACATTTTTCTAGAACATTTGGTCTTTGTAAGACATTCCAGTTTAGAGATATAGCTAAGGAATCAAGTATCCCCTGGGATCAAGTATCCTCATTCTCCCCTATGATTAATAATTTTTAAGTACTCATCAATAGATTTCGTATTTAATCGTAACTTTAGAAAAGTGAGACTTAGCCTAAAAAGTAAGCTAAATTTTTATAATGAAACCCTTAGAAACAAAATATGGAATTTGCTTTCAACGATGGTTAAAATTTTTGAATTTTTTTAAGAGTCTGGTAGATCAAAGTTATTTGATTTGAACATGAAATAAGTTCTTTTAAGGGAAGCTTTCAATTTCTTAAAAAAAACTTAATCTATACTCAAATCAAACAGGCCCAATCTTCCAAACTCTTTTGCAAGCTCCAAATTTCTAACCTTTGATGAAAATAATTAAAATTTTCTCAAGAGACCGTAAGAGATAAAAAAAATTCGGATCAAATATGCTTGATTTAAACTAAAACTTTTTTTTTTTTTTGAAATTTTGCTTTAAAAAAACTGCAATATTGATAATGCTAAACAATAAACCGAGAAAATAAAGGATTTTGTGCAGATATTTTAGGTGAAGATCAGGTACATATTTCTTTAAAAGCAAATATTTTTCATAAAGAATCAATTCCATAATGAAAATTATTTGAATGATTTTTTTAAAATACAATTTCGGATGTTTTGCAAAAAACAAAACTTAGGAAATTAACTCAAATTCTCTTTTAGATTTATGATATTTTCGATTGATTTTTCTCAGTGATCATTAGTAAAAAAAGAAAAAGAAAGGAAACGGATAATTCGTAAGTGAGGTGATCAAAAAAAAATATGTTTGTTATTTCACAAGCTCAATCTTTTTCCAACCTGAATTCTAAACCTGACTTCAAAAATTGAACTTTGAATTTCTATACGATTTCTGAAATGTAAAAAGAAAACGTTTTCAGAATCTTAATTCCAGATCAAATTTTAATGAGCCAAGTTTAAGAGCCTTCATTCATGAATCTTTAATTTAAATTCTGTAGTGCTGGTTTAATCTAATTCATTATTTCAATTATTTATTTTTAATCTGAATTAGGATGTGAATTTCATATGATGAATCTGAGTTTAAGTTTTCATTTTTTGATCGCCACTTAAGAAGAAATGTTTGTGTTAGAATACATTTTAAAATTTTAGAATTTGAATATAAAACAAAATTCATCGTTTTTCGTGTTCGGAAAACAATTATCGAAACATTGCAAATGCATACGATTCCGAAAAACATGATTAAAATTTGATATGAAATGCAAATCCGAATTTTAACCAGGATTTCAAAACAGCTTTTCATTCCTAATTTCTTATGATTATTCGAACTGAAAATCCAAAATCCTAAACTTGATACAGAATTAGAAATACGAAAATATGTAGAAATACAATTTTAGTTATGGGGATATGGAACCAGAACCTCCAAAACGGGTTGAATTTAAAATTTAATATTCATACCTTAATTTCTATGATAAGGTTCTCAGATTGCCCAGTTTTAACTGGACTAGATAATTAATATAAAATTTGAGAAAAGTCCGGTTCGACCCGGTTGCCCGGATTTTATGGAAAAGCCCGGATTTTGCCTGGATTTTCATTCTCTTAAATCAAATTTAAAAAAAATATGTTTTAATTTTTGTTTATTAAACTTTTGGAACAAGTTTAAAAAAAGATTCATGAAAGGGTTTTTCAGGTTTTTTTCCTTGATTTTTGATAAGTAATTCTAAGATTTTGACCAAAATTGCTCGGATATTGTTCTGATTTTGGTCGACAATTTTTGAAATCTAATACCCGGAGTTTGCAAGGTTTTTATATAAAACAGTCCGGATTTGTAGGCTCGGATACGTGATGAACAAATTCTGGCAACCTTATTCTATGAACAAGTGAGAAAAATTTGAGGAACTGTAGCTGAATTTTGAACATAGAATGGGTCTTTGAGGTTTTGGCATTAAGTTACACTTGAATAACTAATATTATAGTTTGATTATGAATTTAAAATTTTAGTGTAGAGTATAACACCTCGCTTGCTTTTTCGGACCCTCATGGGGGGGGGGGTTTAAGCTCCAAACCCCCCCCCCCCCCCCCGTTTCTACGGCCATGGGGAGAAACACTGTTAATGAGTCAAGGCGGTCGAACATATTGACGCCTCATTAACAGTGCTGAAAAGCACCGTTAAAAAAGTTATCCCATTTTTGAAGCCTAATAACTTTTTTATCTTAACTCTTATCGAAATGCAGTCTTCGGATGAAATATTTATCATGATTTAGGCTTTAAGAAAACCCTTTTTTGAAAGAAATCGGCAGACGGAAACCAAAGTTATTGATGAAGAACTGGTTTTTCATGTTTCTCCCTAACAAAATGTCTCAAAATCCCATACAAACTTCAGGCTCGTTGAGCGACCCCTTCCCGTGATCCGATCTCGCCCAAATTTGGCATGTGATCTTGTACTAGGCCAAGGATCAATTTTAGCCTGCAGCGCATAACTTTTCCAAAAGTCGGGTCATTTGGGGCACTCTAATACACAATTTTAGACAAATTCGAAAAATGCACTTCAAAATTTGTTAATCAACCTACAAGAAGCGCAAATAACACATGTGGACGGACGATCATGCCAAAACCCGTATTTTTTGCACTTATATCCCTATGGTTCCGAGGGCCTCATATTATCTTCAAAACGGCGAATTTTTGAAGTCGTATCTGATTTTTTATTTTGATTTTTTTGCGTGCTTAATGCGTATGTTTCCCATTTAACTACGTATGCCAAAAGCGACCCCATTATAATTGCTCTAGTTCTACAAGGATTACAAATGCAGCCAAAAACAAAACAAAAAATCCGGCACGTGTATCAATCCGGCAGGGACAGACAGTCTGTCTATCGGGACGGAAATTCTCCACCAAATAAGGCCTTCGTCGTCATATCGTTGTCGTAACACTAACCGTAATATCTTCACGCAGGCAGCCCGGCCAAGCTGAGTAAACATTGTGGTGGAACACAAATGGCCCTCGGTAGGCCACCAGACTTGGTCTCAGTTCAGGGAATCATCATCGGCGCCATCACCACCATGTCCCTGGACACACTTTTACAAGGCACCAGCAGCAGCCGTGCTCGTTTATTTTGCTGACAGAAGAAGAAAGGGCCAGCTCTGGCGGAACGGCTGCTGTGCCTGTTCCGTTTTAATACTAAGCTGAACTGGGTCCTCTACTATCCCGGCAGGCATTTTTTTTTTCGTCCCAACCTCCTCGGAGGAACATAGCATGGCATCGCAATCGGGGAAAAACTTTTCAACGGGACACGACTGCCGGCTGCCAGTTGATGTTGAATAGGTGTCAGACCAAGGAAAAGTAGGAAATCCAAATTCAATAATTTTTGCGTCGAGTGACACAAAGGCTACAGGGCAGCAAAAATAAAATTTAAATTTCAATAAAAGTTTTGCAGCTTCCTCCTTTAAGATTGTTTCGCTTGCTGATAATTTCTGCAAAAAAATCAACCACCATTCGGTTCTTGAAATTTGTTGTGTCACATTTAGATTTCAACAGAAACTAGGCGAAACTACCAGAAAATCAACTTAGGAATCCGTTTCGAAAATTAGGAAGAAATTTGAAGTTAATAAATAAGAAATAAATAAATTTTTCACAATGATGCATTTCGAAAACCACAAGAATTCTGTTTGGAATGAGCAGCTTATGCACAAAACTGATACTCTCTATTTGACCTCCAATAACGATGCCGGCCACGTCCTTGTCGTCAATAAATACTTTCAATTTTTCGATAATATTGCAACAAATCAACAAACTACATATACACGGAAAATAAAAAAAAAAAAAAGGTAAAATTTACCAAGTTACTAGGGTAATTTTTTCAACCCCTCTTTCGTGGTAAATTTTTCCCTTTTTTTCCATTCACCTCTAGAGTACTGATTGCGTTTTAGACGACAATTTCGGCTTTGAGAAAAATATTCATAACAAGCAACCATTGAAGAGTAAAATATGTCGAGTAGAATCCCGAGTATAATACCTTGAAATCCCATTCACGCTTGAGATTCAAGTAACCGCTTCCCATGGTCAGATCTTACTGCAATTTGGCGTGTATTTGACTTTCTGGTGAGCTAATGATCAATTTTAGCTTAGAGCGAACCCAGCCAACATTATTGTAGCTATATTCTTCTGCTGTTTTGATATACGTTCCATATATACGGTAAAAACATCGTATTAATCGATCGTAATAATTTAAGACAGTGTTTGTGTTTTTAGAATGTTGAAAAACAGCATTTACCCACCAAAGTGGAGTCACCACATGGGCGTTATCCGAAAACTTATTCGTACCTATCGGAAGAATGCTAGAGAACTTCGACTTTGCTCTCATAGCCTTCAAATCGTTCCAGCGAAAATATTTTCCAGTTCTCTCATTGGTCAATAATACCCAATTCCCATTTGATTTTTAGCCATCTGGATGCACTGCTGATTGCAGAAAGAGTAAACGACAATATTCTCACTTGAAACCAGGGGTGCCAGGTAGTTTCGTCAAAAATCAGGACATCGCGAAGCTAAAAATCAGGATTTTTAGGACACCTCTGGATTCTTGAAAATATTAAGGATTTCTGCTTAAATTGCATAAATAAAGGCGCAATACAGGTGCTGTAAATGCCTTGATTTATGCAACAACAGTAAGCAGCTTCTTGGCTGGCCTGTAGTTCATATCGAAAAACACCATTTAAATATCATCGCTGAACCGAAGATTACCATCTGTTGAATGGGTTGATCTATTTCATAACCTATTTTTCGATTTTCTTATAGTTAAACTACAAATTCGATTGTATTTGAGAAGTTTTTATGAAAATCAGGACAAATCAGGACATTTTAGGGACCAATTTTAGAAAATCAGGACTATTCGAGAGTTTTTGAAAAATCAGGACGGTCTTTCGAAAATCAGGACAAATCCTGATAAATCAGGACACCTTGCACCTCTGCTCGAAACCCTCGCGAGAGCAAAATCATTTGAAAATTTACAAACATGGCGGACTTTCTATCATATGCGATCTAAACTGGCTTCAGACGACATTTTATACGATCTTTTCACTATGCAGGAATTGCGATTCGCAAACCATTGTTAACGACTTGAATTATCATTTCTGAAACGATTTCATGTTTGCTAAGAGTGAGATTGATCATGTTTAATGCTTCCTATGTAGAAGAGCAGTACACTGAGGTCTGAGGTTCGTTAAATTAACAATACGGTTTTAGTCAAATAACCATACCTCTTCAATTTTCAGTGATTAAAGACAAATTTCATTTCAAGCTTATTTGAAGTTCCTGGAAGATAATTTATTATGCAAAAATTTCTTCTTCCATACAAATTGCATACAAGAAACACTTTTCATACAAGACATCATTTCACGAATGCCAAAACGTTGGTAAAGTGTCACAAATAAACAAATCAAGACATCGAAAAAACATATGGGAGGAAAAAGTCAATTTTCTGAGCAGTTTGATGTATTTATATTCTAATGAATAAACTTATTCCAAATTTGTATATGTAGAAACTAGTAGCATTTTTCGTTTGCTACATTTGGCATATATTGCTAGGATATTTAGTGCCTATAATATAAGGGATCGCCTTCCCTAGCCTCATCATGAGCAATGTTCCCCTTCCTTCAATTTTGCATACAGTGTTTTAATCGTTGTTGATCATTAGAAAAACACACTACAATTTTAGTTCATATTCAAATTATTACCAAATGTAACTCTTAACATTGGTTTGAAATCCAAACATGATCTACAGATTTCCAAATAATTTACATTGTCCAAAGATTCTCGACTCGTCAAGCTTTCAGCAACACTCATCATTGTGCCCTGCAAATAAGTAAATGATGAAAAATCACCCCGGAAGTCTTTGTGATTCCCTTATATTTTGGGTAGATACATCTCGCTGATTCCCCCCTGCCCCAAAAAAATGGTTTCATACATTCAAGGATGGAAAAGCATCTCACACCACCAGTCAGCCAGCAAGGAAACACGTTAAACGAATCCCGAAAATCTACCGGGAGTCAGCTAGGTGAGCCTTCATCACTCAGCACCGGACAGAAAGGTCGCGGTGCCCTTCGTTGAACTGAAATTGAAAAAAAATGGCTATTTTGCATTGAAGGATTGAAATTCAAATTGTTTTGAATTTTGTTTCAATATGATAGAGTTGTGAACTTCCTACCATTTGTATAAAGTTATAAGATGGCAAAGAGTTTTTCGAAAAAATCGACTCCACAACCACCGTCAGTGGCAAATGAGATTTTTGATAAATATTTTATCTGTATTTTCATTCCATTCTATTTTCGTGCTCGAAAGAAGTGTCAGGCAGGTTAGACCTTGCTCTGGCAAAGATCCTTTTTCCCTAGCCCTAGGAGGGGCGACCAAACGGCACAATGTCTTGACTATGGTTATGGATTTTCTGCTACAATACTACTGCAAAGATCTATCAACAAGAGCTCAGGGCTCTATCATTTTGGTTTGAATTTTGGGGGTTCGGGAGGGAAATGCGTGAATTTTTACGATTCACAACACTAACTACTTGCCTCACGCAACGGCTTAGAGCAAGAAAATTCGAATAACAATGTTAAGTGTGAAGCTTTGGTGAAGAGCTGTGGGAAAAGATATTTTTCGTCATTTTCTAAACAAAGCAAATTTTCTTCACAAAATCTGTGTCTCAAATCATAATTTATTAAAAATGATATTTCAAAACGTCTCTAACCCATTCCATCCCCATCGCTCAGCAAGTGTGGATGCGTTTTATTTTTCAACCGTATCGAGTGCTTGTACCGCTTTAAAGTGAAAAGTTTTCACGAGTTGTGATCTGGATTCTGCTGATTCGGTCGCCAATTGCCGGATTCAGCCAGTAGCGGAGTCTCTTTAGCCCCGCCAGCGGCTAGTGTGTGGTTCCGACACCTGCACAGGAGCATCAGGAGCTGATTTGTGCCTACATTCACCATCAGCACCAGGCAAGTTCTTCAGCAGAGGAGTGCGAATTGTGTCCCCCAGATTGGGGTTTTAATTCCGTGGCGGTTATCGGACGGATCCGGTTTGGATTGCCGTGTCCGGTAACGGATACATTGGTCATTCCCGCTGCTCGTTGACGTGACAGATCCAAGTCAGGGCCATCTTCAATCAACGAGGTTTAAAGACGAAAAGCGTTTGTTGTCGTCTCATCGTCAAGGCCAGCTGCTATCAACAAAGCACCACGTGGTTGGTGGCAACAAAACCAACACTGAACAAAAATTTGCTTAGAACGAAGTGCATTAAAAAATTGTAAGTCTTTTTTATTCTTTTTTCACTTTTTCTTCTTACTTTTTTTCCCTAAATTTTTTTGATCATTGCTTCGTTCATATTTTTAACACTGGACATTCGTGTTCGTGTGAATAAATATGAGCGAAGGCGGGGGGTTAAACCCCTTAACTGAGGATGACGAGAATATCTCCTATGAGGATGAGGAGTATTTGGAGGATTCGGTTGTTGCGGGTCCCTCAAATGCTAATTGTTCTCAGATGGAGAACGATTCTTCATCTTCCGCGGTTGAGAGTAGAACAACCCGGCTCCGAAGATATGCAGAGAGCTCAACTTTCTCTGGCCCGTGGGTGGTTTTTATCCGGCCCAAAAAGAACGGTAAAAGTTTGAATGTGGTTCAGATCCTAAAAGATCTGGCGAGGTGGCCCTCCGTAACTAGTGTGACCAAGGTGCGTACAAACAAACTGCGCGTTGTTGTGGGCAACCTGAAGGCTGCAAATGAAATTGCTACCAGCAATTTCATAAATTTAGAGTATCAAGTTTACATCCCGTCTCGAGACGTAGAGATCGAGGGCGTGATCACAGAAATGAGTCTCAAGGAGGAGTACATTAAATCGAACGGCGTTGGTAAGTTCAAGAGCCTTGATTCAACTTCGGTTGAAATCTTGGATTGTCGCCAACTCAGAACTACCACCGTCGTTAATGGAGATAAAAAGTACTCTCCTTCAGCCTCATTTCGTGTTACCTTTGCAGGTACCGCCCTCCCTCACTACGTCTTGATTGACGGAGTTTTGAGGCTTCCTGTGCGGCTCTTTGTGCCTCGTCCAATGGAATGCAAAAATTGCATTAAGTTGGGGCATACAGCTTCCCATTGTTGCAACAAGAAGCGTTGCCCCAAGTGCGGGGAGGTTCATGGGGAAGGAGCGTGCTCAGCAATAGAGCAGAAATGTGTCTATTGCGGGGGCTCACCCCATGAAATTTCCTCGTGCGAGGCATTCAAGAGTCGCTGGGATAGTCAAAAGCGCTCTTTGAAAGAACGGTCGAAGCGGTCTTATGCCGCCATTTTGAAGAGCGCGGCGCCTTCGATCCAGCCGCATTCTAGTAATATTTTTTTCTGTGCTGCCAGTTGACAGTGAAGATACGGATTCCAGCGATCAAGATCATCCAGTTATTTTCGTCGCAAATTCCCGGAAACGTTTAAAACCTGCCCCTAAGTCCCCCAGAGTTCCACGAAAAATCCCAACAGCTAGCTCCCCAATTAGAGTAGGACAAAAACCATCATCTTCTGGTAAAGAAAAACTTGTCCCTCCTGGATTCACCATGAGTTTTGCACCCCAGAATAAACCAGAAGTACCGGAGACTTCCAACACCCCAAAATCTAAAATCGCTTTGTCAGAACCAACTGCTCAATCGGGACTGTTCAAGTTGTCTGACATTTTGAATGGTGTTTTCACGTTTTTTAACGCAACGGAATCAATCAGGAGCATTGTAACCTCAATGTTACCTGTTATAAAGACATTTTTAAAGCAACTGATGCAAACTTGGCCCCTTCTTTCAGTGTTTATCTCTCTCGATGGCTAATTTAAGCCCAGAGGTCGGAGATATCACTGTGTTACAGTGGAATTGTCGTAGTTTAATCCCTAAACTGGACCCGTTCAAATTTCTTCTTCATCAAATTAATTGCGATATTTTTGCGTTGTCTGAAACATGGCTTTCTTCACAATCTAACGTCTCATTCCACGATTTCAATGTTATCCGTCTGGATCGTGATGATTCTTATGGAGGGGTGCTTTTAGGGATCAATAAGCGCCACCCCTTTTATAGAATTCACGTTCCTTTATCAGGCGGAATTGAAGCTGTTGCATGTCATACTACTATAAGAGGTAAGGACATATGTGTTGTCAGTTTGTACTGGCCTCAGAGAGTTGCAGTGAATCGAAGTCACCTAGAGGACCTGTGTTCAGTTTTGCCTGAGCCAAGGTTGATCCTGGGTGATTTCAATTCACATGGAACTGTCTGGGGAGAACAATTTGACGATAGTCGTTCTACTCTTATCTATGACATTTGTGACAGTTTCAATTTAACAATTTTGAACACGGGTGACAAAACACGAGTACCTAAACCTCCTGCAAGACAAAGCGCAATTGACCTCTCACTCTGCTCAAATTCACTATCATTGGATTGCCAGTGGAAGGTAATTTCTGATCCCAATGGTAGTGATCATCTGCCAATCAAAATAACAATCACCAATGGGGTCAACACTTCAAATTCAACAACTACGACGGCATATGACCTCACAAGACACATCGACTGGAAAAAGTATTCGGACGCAGTTATTTCAACCATCAATTCTGTGGATGTCTTACCTCCGTTGGAGGAATATACCTTTCTTGCCCGCTTAATTCATGATAGTGCAGTTCAATCTCAAACGAAACCCATCCCAGATACATCCGTTCGTCGAAGGCCTCCCAATCCATGGTGGGACAGTCAGTGTACTAAACTTTACGTGGACAAATCGAATGCTTTTAAAGTTTTTCGGAAACACGGAACCCTGGATAACTTCAACGCGTATTTTGCTCTTGAGCAGCAATTTAAAAATCTGATAAAGGGAAAAAAACGTGCGCATTGGCGTAATTTTGTGGAAGGTTTATCGCGGGAAACATCCTTAAGCACTTTGTGGAATGTGGCACGAAGCATGCATAATCGTTCTTCCACGAACGAAAGTGAAGAACATTCGCATAAATGGATTTTCAATTTCGCACGGAAAATCTGTCCAGATTCGTCACCTGTGCAAAAAATCATTCGAAGAGTGTCTCCTAACAGATGCGATCTAGATTCCAGCTTTTCAATGATGGAATTCTCACTCGCTCTCCTATCTTGTAACAATTCAGCTCCGGGAGTTGATAAAATAAAATTCAACCTGTTGAAAAACCTTCCTGATGCCGCCAAATTTCGCTTGTTGAATTTATTTAATCTATTCTTAGAATACAACATCGTTCCCGAAGATTGGAGACAAGTGAGAGTTATTGCTATCCAAAAGCCTGAGAAACCTGCGTCCGATTTTAATTCGTACCGTCCAATAGCGATGTTGTCTTGCATACGAAAATTGATGGAGAAAATGATTTTGTTCCGATTGGATAAATGGGTGGAAACAAATGGTCTCCTTTCAGATACTCAATTTGGGTTTCGCAGGGGCAAAGGGACAAACGATTGTCTTGCTTTGCTGTCTACAAATGGCGTACGCAAAACGTGAGCAAATGGCTTCAGTGTTTCTAGACATAAAGGGAGCTTTTGATGCAGTCTCAATAGAAGTGTTGTCAGACAAGTTGCACTCCCGGGGTTTGCCCCCTCTTTTGAACAACATCTTAGGCCGATGACATAGTGAATACGATGCGATGCGATGCGGTGAATGCGGTTCAATGCGGTGAACCACATTTGATGAAAATGTATGTGAATCGCTTAAACCTGACATACTCAACGCGGCGAAGCAGATGTCAATTTGTTCCGCCGCTCGAGTTCGCATAGGCTGCGTCCGTAAATTTTCCGCCAATTCGCATCGCATCGCACTCACTATGTCATCGGCCTTATACAGCTTGCTTTGTGAGAAACATCTGAACTTTACTCACGGAGACATTTCAATTAGAAGGACCTCTTACATGGGTCTCCCGCAAGGTTCATGTTTGAGTCCACTTTTGTACAACTTTTACGTAAGTGACATCGACAGTTGTCTTTCTGAAGGCTGCACTCTAAGACAACTTGCAGATGACGGTGTAGTGTCTGTCACAGGATCTACTGAGTATCATTTGCACAGACCTTTACAAGATACCCTAGACAGATTGTCAACTTGGGCTTTGGGGCTTGGGATTGAGTTTTCTCCACAGAAAACGGAGATGGTTGTTTTCTCTAAGAAACGTAGACCTGCTCAACCTAAGCTTCAACTCCTAGGCAGAACGATCACTCAATCGAGGTGTTTTAAGTATCTTGGGGTTTGGTTTGATTCCAAGTGCACCTGGAGATCCCATATTGAGTATCTGAAAGGAAAATGCCAACAAAGAATCAATTTTCTCCGATCAATCACTGGCACCTGATGGGGAGCCCATCCAGAAGATCTTTTAAAATTGTATCGAACTACGATTCTCTCAGTGATGGAATATGGTAGTTTCTGTTTCCAGTCAGCTGCCAAAACTCACCTCATCAAACTCGAGCGTATCCAATATCGTTGTCTCCGCATCGCTCTGGGCTGTATGCCCTCAACGCATAACATGAGTCTTGAAGTTTTGGCAGGCATTCTCCCTCTTAAAGATCGATTCAATTTACTATCACTTCGGTTCCTCATCAGGTGTGAGGTCATGAACCCATTGGTGATTGTAAATTTTGAAAGGCTTTTTGAGCTAAATCTTCAATCTAGATATATGTCTATATACCATGTCTTCATGTCGATGCAGGTAAATCCTTCTTCGTACTCTCCAACTCGTGTTTGTAACCCAGACTACGACCATTCTTCTGTCCAGTTTGATTTGTCTATGCAGCAGGAAATTCGTGGAATCCCGGTCCAACATCGTCCACTATTGATTCCAAGAGTTTTTGATGCTAAATATAGACACGTCGATGCTGATAAAACGTATTTTACCGATGGGTCCCTAATCGAGGAATCAACAGGATTTGGAGTGTTTAATGAAATAACTAGGGCCTCTTATAATCTCCAGTCACCATGTTCTGTATACATAGCGGAGTTAGCTGCTATTCACTGGGCTTTGGACACCTGGCAGCGCAAATGGGACGAGGATGAGTTGGGTCGGTGGCTCCACTCGATTATCCCAAAGGTAAGCCTCAAACCCTGGTTTAATAGGTTGGACCTGAGTCGGGATTTCATTCGTATATTTTCCCGTCTTATGTCCAATCATTATTCCTTAGACGCGGTACTCTACCGTTTTGACATTGCTGGCAGCAATTTGTGTAGTTGCGGCCAAGGTTACCATGACATCGAGCATATTGTTTGGTCGTGTGAGGTCCATCTTGTCACCAGAACGAATTTAATAGACTCCCTTCGGGCCCGAGGAAAACCACCCAATGTTCCAGTGAGGGATGTGCTAGCTGTGCTAGATTTGGACTACATGTTCGAAATTTATCTTTTTCTAAAAGCTATTGATCTTCGACTATAATCCTTTTTATTTTCATATTTCCCTTTCTATTCTCCTCTTTCTTCTAATCAAGTGTTAAACTAAGCATAAAAATTGTAAAAATACAAAACGAGTTTGGCTCCTTAAAGCCTAAAGGTATGAGCCGTTTCAAATAAAGAAATTTAAAAAAAAAAAACGCCTCTAACCTAAAAAATTGCCTTTTTAAGGTATCCGGTTTCTGATTTTAAGTTTTGTATGGGAAAACGCTGAAATTTGTTCGGAGAAGGTCACTTTTGTGGTTTTGCAAAATCATGGCAAAATATGGTGACTTTTGATTTCTGGTAACTCTAACTGTTTTTCCTTCAAATGATAAAAATTTAATTTAGATCAATCCATCCATTCAAGACTCTAAATTCAAAAACTTTCTTGTTCAAATAATATTCTTCAATTCGAAGGACAATCCAGCAGTGCTGCTAGATTTCTTTCACAAAATAAGAATGCTCTGTTTAAGATGTGATAATTATTTTCTCGCTCTTCCTACCTTTGCGCCATCTTCGGCAAACTTGTAGCCATAGAATTTCCCATTAAGCTCCATATATTTTTATTTCATTTGCATTGCGTAAGAACAAAAAAAGAACAAGAAAAATCAAAATAAATTTCCGCGTTTTTCCATACAAAACTTCAAATTTAAACCCGGGTACCGTAAAACGGGGTAACATTGATCACCGGGGTAACTTTGACCAACATGAAATTTTTCCATATAATCATCAATAACTAAATCTAAAGTAAAAATATCTCAAAACATTTTTCTACGTTTTAAAACCTATAAGTTGAATTTCAAATTGGGAAAAACTGGGTTTGTTTTTGAAAATTTCAAATGTAAGTAAAAATGTTATTTCAAAATCTTGAAATATCTATTTTTTTTGAAGACTCGCAAACAAACACCCTTCCTGACGAAATCAAAGCGTTTAGAAGCAGCAGGTTGATTTATGTGAGAGTTAAACTTTTTTTTTCAGTAAATGTATAATTTGGTGTTGTTTTTGTTGTATTTTGAGGTAATTTTTGATATTGAAAAAATAGGGACATTTTGCAAGAGTAAGCCAGTCTAGGACAAAAGGCTAGAAACCCTATCAAATTGTAAAGTTTGGAGGAAAAAGTTGAAGGAGCATAGTGCGAAGGCTTGGGGAATTGACTGAAGGCAAAATTTCATTATTTTTTGTAGTTAAACTATTTTTTGTAGTTAAAATTTTATAAGTAATGTTAAAAAATTTAGCCCCTTAATTAAAGCAGCATCATTCTCCATCTTTCGATTTCAATTGTTGTTCGGCCTTGCTTGACACATTAAGGATTACGATGTTGTTTTTTTGGACCGCGAAGAAATCTAAACCAAGAAACATCGAAATTCAGCATTGTATATCTCAGCATTCACTGGACCAAAAGTTACAAATTTAGTATCTTTGAGCCATTCATTTGAGTTTGTTCCTAACTGCCTTAGTAATTGATAAACTAGCATTTGTAAATATTATGAAGGTGTTTTGTACCCTTTATGATCAAGTAAACTCGTTTTAGTATCAAATTCTAAACAAAGACTAAATCAATTTTTAAATCAAATTTAAAGTAGTATAATAATTTTTTGCAACCATGTTTTACGTTACCGGTTTTAAAAATATGAAACATGCCACATTCCCCTTAACAGAAAAAATAATCGAAAAATACAGAAAAAAAAGTTATCAGTCTTACCCAAGCTTACGGTACCTTAATCTCATTTTAATAATCCGTAAAAATTCGGCCGTTCGTTATGACCAATAAGAAAACTTTTCAGACTACAGGCTTTTTGAAATTCGAAAAAAGTTGCTATTCCTAATATTTTCATTTTCCAAGAATTCTGATAATCTTCATCCAAAAACATCGTCGAATATACCTTGCTGGTGCATGTGCCAAATTTCAGATGGTCTTTAACCCTCTACTGCATTAAAAAATTGTTTTTCAAAATTTTTAAGCTTAATTCTTTATTGTTCATCATTTAAAGTTATTTTAAATTTTTAAATATACAATCAGGAATTTTGAAAACCCTAGTAAATGGTTCGAAAAATAATGTGTCATTTCTCAAACAATTTAAACTATTAAAAAAAGAAGTTTCTTAATTTTACATGAATTTTTTAGATAGTGGTTAATAACGCTAATTGCAATGACATCAACAACGGATTCATAAACATCATAACCAAAAATATCAAATTATATCCAATGCAAAAAAATACAAATTCTTTCAAGGATTGAAGAAAATTATAACTAAAATTTCGTGACTTATTGAACGCAACATAGTTTTTAGTTCATGGGTGGCCAAGATTTTCACGAAAATGTCCTAACTTTAAAACTAGCAGGCAGCAGAAAATGAATTTCTTTGAAAAAATTTCGCCTAATGGATCCGCCTGTGGGTTCCATGTATCTTGAAGAAAAATGTTTTCATACATTCAGCTTCAAAATGAGGCAATTTTGGTGAAAGTTTTGGCCACCCATGGTTGATCATCTTCATATTTTTCATCAATTTGGGTTTACTTTTGTTTGGTCACTTGTAAAAATTGATAAATTTTTTAAAAAATAGTCAAACGCAAGCAAAGTACATGTCCCAAGTAGCAAAAAGTTCCATAAAACAGGCTCTTAAAATCTACTCAGCCTTAAATTTAAGTTCTTATCGATACTTCCAAAGTCCATAGTTGAAGCTGAGTAGAAGGCTATTCAGACTTCAAATGAGACCTCGAAAAAAATTATGATTAGTGACAAAAAAATCATATTTTTGAATTTTCATAGCCATTTATTATAGTTTAATGTTGCTTTAACTGTGAACGAGTTTTATACTAACTTGAAAAATTTGCATGCTTGAAGATTTGAGCCTAAACCAACGAGGCGAGAACTGAACACGCTACTTCTGTACAACGGCCAATGCTTAGAGCAAGTTCCCTGGTGTTGGGAAAAAGTGGTAGAAATTTTGGCCTTTTTAAAATTTTACCATGAAAAAATGTTTTCAAGATCTTTGGGCGTTGTATTGTAATATTGCTATTTTTGCATAACAGCATGAGAAACTACAACACGTGTTGTTAAAAAACTTGAAGGCCACAGATCTTGAAAATGTTTTTGAATGACAAAATTTTCAAAATGTGCTAAAAGTGACAAAATTTCTACCACTTTTTCCCAACACCAGTGAACTTGCTCTTAGATTGCTGTTATTTTAAATATCAATATAAAATAAATTTAGAATTTCCGCCTTCTCAAAGCAGGCAATATTTAAAAAATGTAATCATTCGTACTTATTTATCGAAGGCTGTATACACTTTTTCCAAAACAAAGGAATTGAAATTTACCGTGAGTGATTAAAGTTTCAAGTTTAAGTCGCGAATGCCATAAAGATGGTAAAACGACTATAATCGAAACAAAAAAAAAATAAATAAAGTTTCAAGTTGTTTTTCTGCATTTTTTAACTTTCTGTTTCCAATTTTAGTTTCTAAAATGAAGAGCGCTTCTATGTGGTTGTATACCGAGGATTTTTTTTCCTATTACGACAATGAAGATTTGGGGAACTTTTTCACTATAGAAAAAGGATAAAGAAATTTCGAGCCCAGTTCATCCTATTGAAGAGTAAATTACTAAGAGCTGCGAATGATAGAAAATCACTCAATACCAACGTGTTTACGAAAGTTATTGGAAATGTTTTAATAGTCTATTTGGATTATCGTTTCTATTACGATTTCATGTTAGCGGGGTGTATATTAGATTAATGTCATCTTTACCTTTTGATTAAAACAAATAATTTATTGATGATATTTTGTTATTCACTCTTGTGCAAAATCTTAACGCTTACCTTTGCATTGAAGTTCTTTAGAAGTTCCTTGTGGAACCAAAAAATTCGTAACATGTTCTGTATGGAACCAAAAAGTTCGTAAGAAGTTCAGCAGGTAACCAAAAAAATCGTAAGAAGTTCGTAACGAAGCACGAGAGGCCAAATTTAATTCTGGATTTTAAGGTACTTGGAACGCACGAAAATTTTCTATTCTACTTGTTCAGACTATTTATGTTCGTTCGGAGGTTCCAATCAAACTCTTATTTTCATTTCTCTCGAGTACATTTTTTAAAGCCTCATGTCAACTTTTAATGCACCCGATTAAGTATCTATGCGACTTTGGGTTACTTGGGATGTAAAATTTGTAAATTTCTTCATTTAAAGAGGCTCATGCATTTCACTTGAACCTTACCTAAGTTTTAACAAACCGGGTCAATATTCACAAAGGGGATTCCATAGTAATTGAAACGCAATCAGAATGACGATGTTGTGGAAACTCGCTTGCAAGTGTACCCCAAACTACTGAGCGAACCCATCGTGACCCGGTGTCTTCTGCGAGAAGCCAATTTTAGGAACTGAGAAACCGTTAAGATTCGGACCAGGGGGCCACAATCATGAGCATCGGTCTGCGAGAAGCCATTTTTAGAAATTGAAAAACGATCAAGATTAGGAACAAGGGGTCACAATTATGAGCGTTGGTAAATAGTTTGAAAGCTTTTATCTCAAATTAATTACAGAACTAGAGCCAAAACTTATTTTTACTGCACTCTAGACAAGTAAACAAGAGATAGGGTACATTTAACCTAGTTACTACAATTTGGCT
>NC_073692.1:121743656-121765656 GCF_029784155.1 Uranotaenia lowii
GTCGATTTATTTTTTTTAACCTGCAAAAAAAAATTGAAATGTGTCGAGTCTAAGGATCTAAGAACTTGTTTCAAGATTTAACCTGGATTACCGAAAATAAAAAACTTTTAATTTGTTAATAAGAATGAAAGGTACCCTAAAAAAATCTGAAATTGACACACAGTACTGGAAGATAAGGTTTGTCGGATATGAATGCAGAAGGTTTGCGTTGAAAACGTTTTGAGGGGGTAAGAATCACACACGCTGGTAAAAGAGGGGAAGTTAAAAGCAGGAGAGGATGAAGTATCAACCATGCGGGAAAACAAATTTCCAACTTCAAAAACACAGCTTTCTGCCTAACCTTCTACGCCGGTTATTCATGCTTTTAATTTGCAAAGCAGCAGCTTTTTTCCCTCTCACTCGCTGAAGCTTTATTTTGACTCTATAAACGTATGCATGAGTGGGTGTATATGAACAGTTGTTTGAATGCATAGAATTATGTTTGTGAATTTGTATGTTGCGCCTGACATCATGCCGACCATAACCTAGTTCATTTTTCGTGCGTCGAATGTTGAAAAAAAAAAGTTATTGGATTAGGGTACATTACAATCTAGCCTCCACTTTGATAGCTTAGATCATTTTATGGCTTTATCCATTTTTTGATTTGCTTCCGGGGATATGTAGTTTATTCAATTATTTTGTAATCGAATTTCACAAGTAATAATTGATGTGGGAATTTAAAATCTATTTGTACCGCTTTTGCCTGAAAAGATGTTTTTGAGTTATGCTCATATTCAAGCATAAATTTGGAACTTATGAAAGTCAAATTTAAATCTGTTCTTTTTTTTGTTTCGATTATAGTTGCCTTTGGCGGACAGTTACTGAAAATCTTATCCAGTACAATTGTGTTCGATGTTTATTCTTGTACTCGAACACGTAAACATCAGCTTAGGAGGCAACTGACTTGCCAAATGAGCTATATCACAAACCCATTAAAATTAAAATTAAAATCATAAATATTGTTGGGTGTATTGATGAATATACATATGAGGCCCACAGAGTCAAATGGATATAAGTGACAAAATGGTCGATTTAGATTTTTTCTCATATTTCAAACTTTATTTGATTATTTTTTCAGAATTTTTTGAATTTTATTCATATACTTTTAGATTCGAAAGAAAATTACAAATTTTCGAAATATGTATCGAAAACGGTCAAGCACAACAAATTGAAAGCGTTTTTCTCAAAATAAGGTTTTTTTTAAGTTGATATGTTTCGGTGATTTCGAATCAAATCATAACAATTTCTTTACGTTTCGGTCTACTGGACAATTTCAGCCATCTTCAGAAAAGATTTGCATCACCGTGTGCTTCCGTAACGGCTGTCTTATTAGATTTAATACGATAATTCGATTTGAACAAAGCAGCCGTTATGGAAGCACACGTGATTCATTTTTTTCTGAAGATGGCTGAATTTTTTCAGAATACCGAAACGTATAGAAATGGTTATGATTTGATTCGAAAATCACCGAAAAATTTCAACTTAAAAATATAACAAAAACCGTTGGTGATCAAAACTCTTTTACATCGAAATAGGCCCCTTTGGCTCTAAGGACCTCATATGATTATCACAGAAAAACTTTTTCAACTTTTAACCCTAAAAGCGGGGTTGGTCAGTTCGTTCAAAATCCGACATAATATTGCAAAAAATGATGGTATCTCCAATAACACTAGTTTACAAAATTTACAAAAAAGCGTGAACTTGATTAACTGACCAACATTTTTAATGTAAAATCGGGCGCTGAATCCGAAAATGAAATTCGAAAAAATCTCAGTAGAACCGTTTTTGAGTTATGCTCCAAATATGAAATTTCGAAAAAATCAAAAAAGGTCTTGTACTTAGATTAAAATATCTCGAACGGCATAACAGTAATTCGAAATCCCTCTTTTGCATATTGAAGGTGAATAAGTTTTCTATCGATCATTTGAACACTGTTTTTGCGTTTGACCAACAGTATTGCTGATATTAGTGACTTTATGAGAAAAAAAATTATAAAAAAACGTATCTTTTTAGAGAAAATTTTGTTTCAACGAAAGTTTTAGACTCGATGGTAGCATTTAAAAAAATCTGATTTTCTTTTGCGCTTAAATGTCAATTTAAAACAAAGATTTCAAGTGGTTATTTATCAAAATCGGTCGAAAATTGAAGAAGTTATGGCTACTTTACCATAACTCAAATTTTTGGAGTTTTTAATAATTTAACGAACCGCAGTACACTTATCATAGTATTGGAAGAATGAACATGATAAATCTCACTTGCTCCATGTCGAAATTATTTATTAGCTTACCAGGAGGTCACATGCCAAGTTTCAGGAAGATCTGACCATAGGGAGGGGTTGCTTAAGTCTCAAACGTGAATAAAATTTTAAGGTATTTTGCCCGGAAGGAACGAAAAATACTGGTTTTACATCAATAACTTTATTCATCACTAGCTGATTGTTTTTTATGGTTGATTTTCTTAAAGCCTAAGTTGAGACAAATATTTCACCCGAAGACTGTAACTCGATTGGATTTGAAACAGAAAAGTTTCCTTCCGGACTTGAGACTCAAGCAACCCCTCCCTATGGTCAGATCTTCCTGAAACTTGGCATGTGACCTTCTGGTAAGCTAATAAATAATTTCGACATGGAGCAAGTGAGATTTATCATGTTCATTCTTCCAATACTATGATAAGTGTACTGCGGTTCGTTAAATTATTAAAAACTCCAAAAATTTGAGTTATGGTAAAGTAGCCATAACTTCTTCAATTTTCGACCGATTTTGATAAATAACCACTTGAAATCTTTGTTTTAAATTGACATTTAAGCGCAAAAGAAAATCAGATTTTTTAAATGCTACCATTGAGTCTAAAACTTTCGTTGAAACAAAATTTTCTCTAAAAAGATGCGTTTTTTATATTTTTTTTTCTCATAAAGTCACTAATATCAGCAATACTGTTCTTCAAACGCAAAAACAGTGTTCAAATGATCGAAAGAAAACTTATTCACCTTCAATATGCAAAAGAGGGATTTCGAATTACTGTTATGCCGTCCGAGATATTTTAATCTAAGTACAAGAACTTTTTTGATTTTTTCGAAATTTCATATTTGGAGCATAACTCAAAAACGGTTCTACTGAGATTTTTTTGAATTTCATTTTCGGATTCAGCGCTCGATTTCACATTGGAAATGACCTTCAGTTTACTGAGTTCAAAAATGCTGTAAACTAGTGTAATCATAGAACCATTTCTCGTACCCAAATGTTTTCCCATGTCATATTTGGATCCATTTGTTTGATAAGTTCTTGGTTTCTGCAAAACAATTTTATGTGATCTTCTCTCTTCCTTAACTTTATCCCCAATTGAAGGAGAAAGGATTCTCGAATAAGCATATTACCATTCATCGATTCCAAATGCTCTCCCATATCTAATTTGTTTCCATTTTCTCGATAAGTTCTCGAGTTATGCGAAAAATTGTAACGGAGCCCCCTTCTCTCCTTCAAATCACTCCACTGGAAGGAGTCAGCAGTACCAAATATGTATAGATAAATTCCTCGTAACTACTCAAATATCCTACCAAGCAAAACTAAGTTCCATTTGCTGGATAAGATCTCAAGCTATGTAAAAAATTGTATGAGTGCACCCTTTTACCTTTAAATTTCCTCACAGGAAGAACAGAGGGTTCTCAAAATATCATAGAGACAAAACCAAAACCAAAACCAAAAAAAAACCATAGAAACATTTCTTGTGTTCCAATGCCCTCCCATGCCAAATTTGGTTCCAATATCTTGATAAGTTCTCGAGTTATGTAAAAAATTGAAAGGTATGCTCCCTCTCCCCTTCCTACTTCCCCCGTGAAAGAAGGGAGAGGTACCAAATATTCTTGGAAACATTCCTCCTACCCAAATACCACCACATGCCAACTTTTAACCATTTGATTGGTTCTCGAGTTATGGAAACATTTGTCTTTTGTTTGGGAGGCCCCTCGCACCCTTCATGAGAGAAGTAGGGGTCTTAAACCATAATAGGAACCTTCCCCTGCCTTCAAAACCCCCACCTGCCAAGTTTCACGCAATTCGGTTCAGTATTTAGTTTCCGAGTCTATAGGGAACAGACAGACAGATAGACAGACAGACAGAAATCCATTTTTATGTTTGACCCATTCCAGCGTGACGTAACAACGTATGCAAAACAATTATTTGGTATATTGTATGTCAGTTTTACAGGTCATGTCACACATTGAAAAAAAAATTCCAAAACAAAATATAAGCTAAATAAATCGTGACGTCACAACACGCCTTTTTTTCACTTTTCTTGTTTTTTTTCAGCACCGCATTTTTCTGCTCTTCTATTCGATCAAATTTTATAAAAATTTCAGGAGATTATCGATTCATTACAACTAACAAATCGCTGTTTTTGTTTTTTTTTCAAATTTTGATTTCAATTTATTTTAGAGCGTTTCAGTTTCGTGACGTCACACCGCGCCATTTTTTCAAGCACGGTTTTTATGGTCAGCTACATGGAATAAATCAAAGTATAATCTTAAAATCAATGCTAAATTTACTAAGAATGTTTAAAAACTCAATAAATAATGTGATTTAGTGATGAAATCGATCCATTTATTTCCAAAAAATAAAGGGAATTAAATCTAAAAGGCCCATATAAGTAGATAAGGTTTTTTTTGCGATCATGTGCATATTATTCAGAAAAAAATACTAGGGAATATTTATTCGTAAAATTGTTGAAATATGTTTCTGAATCTTTTTAATCTTTAATTGCAAAGGAAAGGAAAAATAAATGATTAATTCAAAAGCGATCTTTTAAAAGTTATTTAATGGACTCTAGAGTGCCTAAATCAGCCGACTTATGAAAATCGTATAAGTTGCAAGCTGAAATAGATCCTAGGCCTATCCCAGAGTCCAGTGCCAAATTTGGGGATTGGACCGCGGAAATAGATGGAACAATAAGCCTAAAATTTGTATGGAATTATGAGAAATTTGGTTGGAAGGAACATGAAAACCCAGTTTTGCACCAATTTCTCGGCTGATTTGTTCTCATGATATTTTGTTATTCACAAAACTTTCGTTATGACAAATAGTTTATCTCAAGGTCCCATTTCGACAATAGTTTGGTAAAAAAGATATTGAGTTTCAAAAATTAGCTTCTGATGGGTCAATTACAGGGTGGCCAGCGAACCGGGAAAACCGGGATAATCGGGAAAAACCGGGAATAGAGAATTGCACCGGGAAAACCGGGAAATAACCGGGAATTTGAAATCAAAACCGGGAAAAACTGGCAACAAAAGAAATTATTTTTCCTCTTAATTTAAATACTCACATACAGTTCATCAAGAGAATTTTTCCAGAAGCTTTAGGTATAAATTTGTCATTTTTTTTTCTGTTGAGATTAAATAAAACATGGAGTTGCATGTATGTATTTGTTCGCTAATTGAGCTTTTCCTTCAAATGTTAGAAATAACTAGCCATAAGAGTCCTATTTTAGAAAACTTGTTTCAAATATAATTAATCAAAAACAGAATTTTAAACTCAAATTGAAAATTGAAATATCAGATTCTAAAATAATATTCATATGTGATTTGTCGAATTTAATGGATTCTGTGAGATACTTTTTCGGCTTGCAGTCGAAAAAAGGACTATTTTTTTAATAATAAAAGGTCGTTTTTGCTATTTAATAGACTGTATGCCGAAAAAGTATCACACGGAATTAATATTTAAAATTGAATCTAAAATTTCAGAATTTGAATTATTTTCGATTTGAATTCAAAATTCAGGTATAAAATCAAAATTAAGAGATCCGTTTAAAATTTCTGAAATCAGACTGAAATTTCAAATTTAAAATCCAAGATTAAGATTGAAATGCAAATTTTCAAACAAATATACAGCTTCAAAATCAGAGTATGTTTTGAAGTTTCTGTGGAAAAGATAAAGTTTTGAAAAACAAATGAATTTATGCTACTAAAATTAACCGAGAATAGAAATCAGAATAAAAATTCTATTTTCAAATTACATAGGTGAAGAACACTTTATATTCATATATTCGTAATGCTTTGAGTTTGTAACGGCAATTGATTCTTCACATTTAAAATTATATTTTGTGATTTTTTCAGGGCCTTACATGAAAATCGATAACGATTTCTATCAGCTTTTTTTGCCCTCTAGAATTTATATGTTTTCTAGATGTACATCCCATAAAACGTAATAATAATAATTTTTTCAAATGTCTTCGAAATTTCCATGTCTTACAGAATCGGATAAAAAACGAAATGAAAACTGATATTACTCTGAAGTCAATACAACTCACGATTTTCGGTAAAATTGATATGGCCAAAAATCTAAAATTTTGAAACCCTACGAATGTTTTTCAGTTTTTCTAAAAAAAAAGTTTAGATACACATTTTTAAAATGAATGTAGACCTTTTTTCAAAGGTCAATAGAATCTCAATCAACTCTTGAGCTGAATAAAAAAAGGCTGATTGCTTGGAATCAGCGCCTCAAATAGAAAACAGCTCTTAAATTCTTGGCACTTCAAAAAGGGTAAATTTTGTAGACTTCAATTGCAATTTAATTTAGAATAAAATATGGAAATTTAAATTCGTTTAATTCACTTTCACCTCAAACATTTGTAAAATGTCTTTTCTACGGTATAGACAAATTTCAAAGTATTTATCTGGGTCGTTTGAAACCGGAAAAAAGATTAAAATCTAAATCAGGAAAAACCGAAAAAAACGGGAATTTGATTATGGACATCCGCTGGCCACCCTGCAATTAGAAAAAAAAACTTGAATGATCGTTAATCGACGCCTATGTACCCGTTTTTTGAACGTTATAGCTGTTTTATGATAACTCTAATCGAAATGCGTTCTTCTGATGACATAGTGTCATAATTAAAGCTTTAAAGCACTCGAATTAAAAGAAAAATTTGATGACAAAGACCTTGGCAAAAAACTGTTTTTTTTGTTCATGCCGAACAAAATCCACATAATTCCATCCAAACTTCAGGTGCTTTGCGCGACCCCTTTCCTTAGTATAATCTGGCCCAAATTTTGCATGAGACCTTGTGCTAGTCAGATTTTAATCTGTTTAATTTTGTCATTCAGTTAAAATCTTTTTTGTGAGATTTTAAGTGAATACGGGGTTCGATTTGATTTTCTAGTGACGTTTTTTGAGGTGAAAATTTCTTTTAATGACGGTTTTTTAGAATAATTTTATAAGAAATTATTATCTATGAAAGTCTTATAAATTTTTTTTTATATTAAAAGGTAATCTTTTAAGTTTACCATGTTTAAAGATTTTTTGAATCTCATTAAATCTATTTCATGGAACTTATTTTGTTTGAACATAATGCCAGAAAGTAAAAGAAGCTACTAGCGGTGATTTTCATAGAACATACTTAGATATATGGAGAACTTGATCATTTTAAAAACAACCGCGTTAATGCAAAAAAAAATTAGTTTCGTTAAAAATTTGATAATAGAATTTGTATATTGAAACATATTGTTATGTTAAACTTGTATTGAAGAAATACTTATAGAAATAGTGTTGAAGTAAAATGTCTTGAAAGTTTTCGATAAAAAGTGAATAAATTTTCGTGACGTCACAACGCATTCTTTACCCGGGTGCAACTCACAACCTTCTAAACCGATTTTCAATCTGAAAATTGCATTTAAGTCCTCTTAAAAAGTTTGAAGAGACCTCCAATTTTCGACAATATGTGACGTCACAACGCTTAAAAATAAACACCTTTATCAACGATTCTAGAGCGTAAACTTGCAGTGACTATTATTTATCTAATATCATGCTTTAAAGATGCCTTTCCTACCATCTTTTAGCAATATTTTTTTTTTTTGACATAGCTAGATGTTTGACAAAGTTATGTTATAAATAAAAAATAACTGCAAAAATCAATTTAATTTCATACTAAAATTTTTAAATTTCAACGATAACATACTCAATTCTAAAAAAAGTTAACTGAAAATCTTTAAATGGAAAAAGACGCTCAAAAAATAACCTGTGCGCTGTGCAATTTATTTCTGAATAATGAAAAAGAAAAATCGGTTCTCCAGTTGAAGGGTGCTTGGAATGGGTTATTTATAGATTACGCACTTTGACAGTCATTCTTTTTACAGCATCAAGCGTCCTTTTTAGCTTTTAAGCCAGAATTTACAAAAGAAAAAAACAACATCAAACGTTAACAATTCAAACCGAACGGTATTCAATTGAAGATATGTATTCAGTTTAGTTGTTCCGCACAAAATGGGGACTATACTGTGCTATGCCACTGAATGTTGTAGTGCTTCCGTTGCTGCTGGTTCTAAGTATTTCTTCCCGGCGAACGGATATTGCAGCACATCATAAATAGCTCTGATAATGTTCAAATGTGAGCGCCACTAATAAAAAGCCTGAGTGAATGCAACGCTTCCAAAAGAAGCTCCATCATCAGTTTAACTCCAATATAAATAATCATCGTCTTTCTCTGTCAAAAATTTTCATCTTACATATTGCATTTGCATCCAAAATTGATTGAGATAAATTTAGCAAAGTTTATTCAACTTGTCTAAAAGAGATTCAGCTGATTGGACTTTTGTTCCTTAATTAAAATATTGGAAAAAAAAATTCCTTCTGACAACGTTTACAGCTGATTCAATTGACAGTTATTATTCCAAAAATCAATTTGTATACCTTTCACAGCGTTTTTAATCTGTTTTTTTTTGTCTTTATTTTAAAGGTTTTCAGCCACAGCCTGGTTCACCTCTGTTAATCTGTTTTGATATGAACTTTCGAATTAATTTTTATTTCAACTTCCAAACAAAGTTGATAACCTTTTTTTAACACAGCAGTTTTAGATCGTAAATTTTCGTTTTGTTATCTCGAGGAAAATTTATCAACGATATGTCGTGCCTGCTCATAACCTGCTGAACTCCGTGGGTGGGTTTTAAATTTATTTTCCTTTTCACAGGTGTACCTGTGTGTCCTTATGTATAGCGGTATTATCATTTTCTTCTGTTGAATACGGGTATTAACAAGAGCAGTTTCCGGTGTAAAAATAATCTTTTCGCCACGGGATCTCTGAGCACTCTTTTATCGCTCAATTTATCGGTGCTGGCTGGGCCAAGCAGTTGTGTGGGTGTATGGTGCTGTTCTTTTGGATTATTTTTAAGATATTTGCTATGCAAACTTCTTTTCAAGATATTTAGAATTAGCACGAGGACATTAAACCATATTGAAGGAAAGTCTTTGAGTTTTACATTTAAAACTTTCAAGTGAATTAGTGAAAATATGTTAGAACTTTAAACAGGGATGTCCACGGATTATTCCACAAATAAAAAGTAAGCAATCTTGAACGGAGATTTCATTCTGATTTTTCGAATAAATTCGGGTAAATGTACATGGCGACCGTCAAAAAATGAATTTCAATACAACATTTCCTTAAATGGTTAAAGATCATCAAGGCTCCACCGTCGAAAATAAACTCATAACGACTTCACCTTTCATCTGATAACGGGCAAAAGCATTTTCGCAAATGGATGAAAGAATACCAACAAGAACGATGTATGTGCTGCATTTTGTCAATACAATGCTGCAGACCTTCTAAACCCCTGCTTCCGCGTTGTATTTTCAAAACTTGTTCACTGATTTTCCTTTCCCGCTGATGATGATGATGACGAGCTCGAAAAGGTAGAAGAGCAAAAAAACCTCTTAACAACAATAAACAAGGCAAGAACGAAGTGGAAAAGCTGCAAAAAGCGACTCCTCCGACGAAGAGCGCTATTTTGTTATGGTTTTATTTATTTTTTCCACTTTTATGTCCAAAGAAGCGCGGAGAAAGCTATTTGTAAAACTTTTTTTTCAACCTTGCTGACTCTCGTTTGCGCTGTGCCGGCTGGCTGCCGAACTGAGTTAGTGAGTGAGTGACTGGCTGCTTTTGACTGAAGCGCTCCACCAGAAATGAAAGGGAAATGAAAATTATGTTAGTAGAATACACATGTTTGCTTGCTAGGAAAATATTTAGCTGAAAGCAGTGGCTGGTAACCAAAACGATAGAGTACAAAACCACCCCGATCCGTGCCAGAGGCACGTGCACTTGGGTTTTGTTATGTAATGCTTTAGGCTTGCTTTCGGGGGAAACCGGTAATGGAAGCCACGTGGAGGAGGTGTGGAACCTTAGAGGTGTCTGCCGGGCGCTAGTGTAACAACAAACTTTGCTAATAAAACGAACTGTTGCTAGACCGCAGAAGGTGTGACTGGAGAATATTTTAAATTTTCAACTTTTTGGAGCTATGAAAATTTTCAAATTTCTGGCGCCTTAAATTATTCATTCTTTTTTTACTTCGATTTTTTTTATTTGATCTGATTACTGAATATTGACAGGTTTTATATTCTTTTTTAAAAGCTCTCCTCGACTAATTATTTTTTAAATCCCTCCAATCTCCAATTGAGTTTACTAAATTCCTCCATTTTCTATTACATGAAAAATTGTTAAAAAAAAAACTATTTTTTTTAATGTACCGTATGTATCCAAAACAAACTCTATAAATTTTGCATTTTCATCTGAAGATTGGTGTCTGCATCAAACATTCCTTAAAAATTTCTGATAGAAATAATGACAATAAAGCCACACTGTTAACCATAATATGATTATTGCTCTTTCGCTTTCTCTCCGATATCTGTGAGAACGCAGGGCGCTCAACAATCCGAAGATCACTAAATTTAAGACTTCGTATTGGTGACAATTCATCAGTTTATACAGCGCATAAAACGATTTCGCCTCGCATACTCTTCGGTAGCCTGCTTTTCTGCCAATCATCACCCTCTGCCTCCTCCATCAACGATACGGCACCACGTGTATCATTTAAGTTATTTAAACTCACCATTTCTTCTTATGTACACCCAAAGAAGGTTGTGAAATTTAATTGCTGATCGTAGCAAACTTTTGCCTTAAATATACTGATAAGTGTACTGCTCCAAAGTTGATATGATTACTTTACTGACTGCACCCACAAATCAATGAATTTCCTTGAAGGTGGAATTATCGGTACAAGATTCTTTCTAAAAACCCAACTAACCCAACAAAACATATGCCATATCCCAGGCCCGTGCAAGAAACCAGCCAATGGGGGGAGGGGTGGGGAGGGGTTATATTCGAAATTCAAATTTAGCTAGAAATGATGACATTACCATGAATGCACAATAAATAAGAAAATTGGTTTCCTACTATCATCCTACTGATGATCATGATACAGACTTGGGTAAATAATAAATTATACTGTAACGATTCGAAATTTATCAGAATCAACTATTCAAATCAATACTTTTTTTTCTGGTAGTCAATAATAAATTGTTCAAATAGATGTTCCTTATCCTGAATTAGAAATTTGCTTGGAAAAAAATTTAAGCAGTCAAGTTTAAAAATTTAAAAATCAATATTTGCGAAACACTAGAAAACGAATACGAATTAGAATTTCAATACAATAAGAATTTTAATCTTCGGACATAATAATCGGTGCAATAATAAATAGCATTAAAAATTAAACCAGATTTAAAAAGAAAACAAATTAAAATTTTAAAATAAATTTCAGTCATGTCAGAAATCTATATATATAAAAATGGATTTCTGTCTGTCTGTCTGTCTGTTTCCTATAGACTCGAAAACTACTGAACCGATTTGCGTGAAACTTGACAGGTGGGGGTATTGGAGGCCGGGGAAGGTTCCTATTATGGTTTGAGACCCCTCCCTCTCTCAATAAGGGAGGGAGGGACCTCCCAAACTAAAGACAATTTTTTGCATAACTCGAGAACCAATCAAGCAAATGGTATCAAATTTGGCATGGAGTGGTATTTTGGAAGCGGGGAATGTTTCTATGAATATAAGGTACCCCTCCCTCCTCTCAGTGGGGTGATAGGAAGGGGGGAGGGGGGCTACCTTACATTTTTTCATATAACACGAAAACTAATCAAGATATCGGAACCAAATTTGGCATGGAAAGGTGTTTGGATACGAATAATATTTCAATGATTATTTGAGACCCCTCCCGCTTTACAGTAGGGAGATTTAAAAGGGGGGGGGGCTTTTTTATATATTTTTACATAACTCAAAAACTAATCAAGCAAACGGAACCAAACTTGGCATGAGCGGGTATTTGGGAACGTGACATGTTCTAATGATTGTTTGAGACCCCTTCCTTCTTCCAGCGGGGAGAAAGGAAAGAGGGAGGGGAGTTTCATACAATTTTTACTGCAAAATTCAAGAACTACAACAGCAAATGGAACCAAATTTGGCATGGAACGATATTTGGGTACGAGAAATGCTTCCGTGAATATTTGGTATCCCTCACTCCTTCAAAGAGGTGGATGAAAAGGGGAAGGAAAGGTCTCTCTTACAATTATCAGTATAACTGGAGAGCTGATCGAGCAAATGGAACTATATTTGGCATGTGAGGGTATTTGGATACGAAAAATGTTTCTATTATAAATTGAAGCCCACCTTTTTTCAGCGGAAAGACATAAAGGGGGAAAAGGGGGCTTCCATACAATTTTGTCGCATTACTCTAGAATTAATCGAGCAAATGAAATCAAATTTGGCATCAAAAAGTATTTGTGTACGAAAATCCTTTGTCTATGTGAAACAATTCCTTTTTTGCAGAAGGATGATAGAATTGGATGTATAGGAAGGGAAGAGGAGGCTTACATTTAACTTTTTTTTTACCGAGAAATGGACAAAACTTAACATGGAAAATCATTTTGGTATGATTCTTTGATTATCTGACACACTATCCTCCTTTCAGTGAGTAGGTACATGGGAGAAGGGAGGTGAGTTCAATACAATTTTGTTAGCAAAAGTTCTCAATTTATGCTAACGAAACCAACAAATGGAAACCAATATGGCATGGAAAGGTACTTGGTTACGAGATATGTTTCTACGATTGTTATAGACCCTTACGCTTTACATTGTAGAGAGGGGAAGAAAGGAGGGCGCTCCATATAAATTTTGTTGTAAAGCTTAATTCGAGACCCTCCAGACCGATTAAAATTATCAGATCTTTAACACAAATTTATAGAGCAAGATTCAGAATGTTAGTTTAAGTTATCTTTGTGTTGTAATTCGTTTTATAGCGGTTTGTTATGAATTATGTTTTAATTTGATTTAAAATAGTGCCAATAAAACAATAAAAATTTAAATAATTTTTGAAAATATCATTTGATTTTGAAAGGTGTAGCAAAGCACACCGGGTCAGCTAGTCTATATATATAAAAATGGATTTCTGTCTGCCTGTCTGTCTGTCTGTTCCCTTTAGACTCGGAAACTATTGAACCGATTTTCTTGAAACTTGGCAGGCTGGTGCTTCTGAAACCTTCGGAGGTTCCTATTATGATTTGGAAGGGGGGGAGGGGGTCTCTCAAATAAAAGACAAATGTTTACATATCTCGAAAACTGATCATGCAAATTAAACCAAATTTGATATGGGACGGTATTTGAAGTCAAGGTATGTTTCGATGAAAATTTGGAACCCCTCCTTCCTTCTAATGGAAAAATAGGAAGGGGGGAGGGGGGGACTACCTTACAATTTTTTTTACAAAACTCGAGAACTTGTTGAGCAAATGGATCCAAGTTTGGCAAGGGGTATTGGTATACGAGAAATATTTTAATGATTATTTAAGACCCCTCCCTTTTTCCAGTGGAGTATAAGAAGGGGGGAGGGGGCTTCCATATCTTTTTTATTGCATAACTTGCGAGCTATTCGAGCAAATGGAACCAAATTTGGCTTTGAAGGGCATTTGGGTACGAGAAATGGTTCTATTAATATTTGGTACCCGTCCTTCCCTCCAGTGAGGGAAAATAAAGTGGGGAGGAGGCTCTCTACAGTTTTTCAGCATAACTGGAAAACTTCTCAATAAAATGGAACCAAATTTAGCGTGGGAAGTTATTTGAATACCAGAAATGTTTCTATGATATTTTGAGAACCCTACGTTCTTCCAGATGTAAAATTTTAAGGGGAGAGAGTGCTCCCATAAGCTTTTTAGCATAACTCGAGAACTAATAGAGCAAATGGAAACAAATTTGGCATGGGAGGGCATTTGGATATGTTTATTTGGGACTCCTTTTTCCTTCAATTGGAGATAGAGTTAAAGAGAAGGAGAGCTCCCATACAATTGTTTTGCATAAACCAAGAATTTGTCTTATAAATGCAACCAAATATGATATGGGAACAATCATGTAATCTAGCAAATGGAACAGAATTTGGCATGGAGTGTATTTGAATGCATCTCATGTTCCTATGATGATTTGAGACCTGAAACGTGATCACACATAATTATTTTTTAATATTTTGATTACTAATCGAGAACATGGAACCAAATTTTCATGGGAGCATATTTGTGTACAGGAAATATTTCTTTGATGGATTCAGACGTCTTTCTACTTCCATAGGGGAGATGTAAAGTCGAGAGAGAATCACCCATTTTTCGAATAACAAAAAAAACTTATCGAGAACGGAACCATACATGGCATGGGATCATATTTGTATAAAAGACATATTTTTTTCTGATGGTTCGAGTCCCCTTACAGTTTTTATACTAATTTGATAATTAATCGAGGAAATGAGAGCAAATTTGGCAAAGTAGGGTAAATAGAGCCAAATGTAGTCCGTGGCGTTATTTTGTTACGAAAAATGTTTATATGATAGTTTGAGAATCTCTCTACATTGGGTATATCCCTCTCCATATATTTAAAAAAAGATTGATGCAATTAATAAACTTATAATCCAAAAAAAACATCAGTGTCATAAAAAGGAAGAAAATAATGATGAAAAAACAATTTAAATTAAGTTTTGAAAATAGAAAAATAATTGCTGTTTTATTTTGAAGGAATATCTTAATGATTATGGAATTCATGTTGAAAATGTTGTGCAAATAAATGAAAAGTTAAATAAAGGTCCGTTCAAAAATTAAGTTACGCATTATTCGATATTTTTCTGAACTTAACACATTCTTATCAGATTTTCTATCCAGAATCTAAAAAGGCATAACAAGCTTTTATTTATTATTTATTTTTTACAGTCTCTATTTATCACCAATTGCAGTAATGTTTGGAAGCACACCGGGTCAGCTAGTTGAACATAAATTTGGAAAAAACCAATCATTTATCCACGAGTTGAAATTAAGATTCTCGATCAGGAAAAAATATCCATATTGAATTCAAGAGAATTTATTCAAAACACAATTATTCACTTATTCAAATTAATTTGATACAACAATGAATATAATAAATTTTGTTTCAAGAGTGCCAGTGCTCAAATCTCTGACTTTGATCATTTTTTAAATACGATTCTTCCAGTTCACAAAATAAAAAGTAATGTTTTTTGCATTTCACAATATTATATATTTATAATCAGGGCCGTAGAAGAACCGACTCACGGGGAAGGGGGTTTGGTGACTGATTTTTACCTGTGATTTTTGGCCCAACAATGTATTTATGAGTACAAAAAAAAAATTAAAACAAATTATGTTTGTAACTATAGGATTATAAATTTTTAAGTACTTTGACATTAAAAGTTTTCGTAATTAAATCGTAACTTTAGAAAATTGATCCTAAACCTGAAAAGTGAGCTAAAATCGTTTTCATCGATGGTTAAGATCTTTTAATTTTTTTAAGAGTCTGGTAGATCAAATTTAATTGATTTCGGCATAGAATAAGCTTTTTTTAAAAGAATCTTTCCTTTCTTAAAAAAAAACTTTTTTTTTACTCAAATCAAACAAGCTCAATCTTCCAAACTGATGAAAATAAATCAAATTTAAAGAAAGTAAGAGATAAAAATCGTTAGATTTTCGGATCAAATTTTCTTGATGCAAACTTGAACCAATTTAATGACTTTAGAATGGAGTTTTAATTTAAAAAACTTCAATATTAACACATTGCAGGCCCAATAGGTGATATCTCGTTTTTTTTGCTTGCCGCTAGTATGTTCCATTAAAAAGCATAATTCAAAGGTTATGAATGTAATAATGAAAAATCATTTTCTAAAATTTAACACAACACTTCCCGTTACTCAAATATCTATATTAAATAAGCAAAATTTTGCCTATTAGTTTCTGAAACTTAAAATGCCGAATTTTGGTGTCCTAATGTGTTAATAAAGTTCAACAATACACTAGCAAAATATAGAAGTTTGTGCAGATTTTTTAGATGAAGATGTTTCTTTAACAGCAAATATTTTTCATAAAGAATCATTTCCATAATGAATATATCCAAGGATGATGTTTTGAAAATAAAATTTGGGGTTTTTCGGATAAAACAAAAAAAAACTCAAATTCTACCTTTTATTTTTGATTTTCAGCTAAATTATGTTTACAAACTAATTTTGTTTAAAAACTTGAATTCTGGAAATTGAATTGACAAGCAATCTTAACACATAAAAGATCGAAAAAATCTATGACGAGAAACACCGAGACTCGGCATTCTATACCTCAGAAACCCCTGGACTAAACTTCATAGTTAAGCAGTTTTAAGTTACGGCAAATGTTGTCTTTAATTTTGTCGAATATACACTGCCGGCCAAAAGTTTGGGATCACTCGCTAAAAAACATGCAAATTTTAATCGTTCATATCTCAGCCGTCTTAGGACATATTGCAAATCTTCTGATCTCATTTGAAAGATAATGAGCAATAGCTATTTCGGAGGTTTTTTGCCCATAAATAATGTTTTAGTTTTGCACCTAAAACTTAACCTAAAGTTAGAACATTTTCAAAAAATCGCACTCAATAATCAAAGCCAATCATCTCGCGATATGGTGAACCAAATTTCAAAATTTGAGTTGCATTAGAATCCTTATTCTATACTTCTCAAAACACAATCAAAAAATTTTGTGCAAAAATTTAAGAATGTACATTTAATTCATAAAATAGACACTTAAGTTATCGTTCAAAAGTTTGGGATCACCCCTCAGTATGGTGTATCGGCAAAAAACATGCAAATTTATTTCATTCATATCTTTCTAATCTAACATCGTATTGCAGATCTGAAGGGTGCATTTGGAAGCTTAGGAATTGTTGTTTTTTCATAAATTCATACAAAAATTATATTTTAAAGTGATAACCATAAACAATTTACTTGAAATTAATTGTTTTTTGAAAATTCACACTTATGATTGTAAATTTTTTATGGTTATGGATTTAAAATATAATTTTTTAATCAATTCATGAAAAAACAACACTTCCTAAGCTTTCAAATGCACCCTTCAGATCTTCAATACGATGTTAGATGAGAAAGATATGAATGAGATAAATTTGCATGTTTTTAAAAGAATGATCCCAAACTTTTGGTCGAAACACCATACTAGGGGTGATCCCAAACTTTTGGACGATAACTAGAGTGTCTATTTTATTAATTAATAGTACATTCTTAAATTTTTGCACACAATTTTTTGATTGTGTTTTGAGAAGTATATAACAAGGATTCTAATGCAACTCAAATTTTGAAATTTGGTTCACCCTATCGCGAGATGATTGGCTTTGAATATTGAGTGCGATTTTTTGAAAATGTTCTAACTTTAGGTTAAGTTTTAGGTGCAAAACTAAAACATTATTTATGGGCAAAAAACCTCCGAAATAGCTTTTGCTCATTATCTTTCAAATGAGATCAGAAGATTTGCAATATGTCCTAAGACGGCTGATATATGAACGATCAAAATTTGCATGTTTTTTAGCGGGTGATCCCAAACTTTTGGCCGGCAGTGTAGTTAAACACTTAAATTCAGTCCATTCGCGTTATACTTCGACACTGATGGCAAGCGAAAAAACGAGATATCTCGTATTTGGTCCGCAATGTGTTAAGTTCATGATCTCTTGAATTCCTCAACAGTTTATGTTAATTGTAATTACAAGCTTTATCTTTATCTGAATTTTGAATCTGCATTCTGAATCTGAATTTTGAACCTGAATTCAACAATTGCGCTTTGAGTCTGTATCCGTATTTCCATACGATTGCTGAAATGTACAAAAAATAGGATTACCGAATCTCATTCCAGATCAGAATTTATGAGCCATGTTTTAGAACCCTCTTCATGAATCTATTATTCAAATTCTGTAGTTCATATTTAATCTAAATCAACTATTTAAATTATTTATTGTTAATCTGTACTGTGAATCAGAGTTAAAATATGAATAAACAAAGATCTGAATTTGACTTTTTAATTTTGTATAGCGATTTCTAAGCTTTAATTTTTTTTATTTTGTGAAAAAATTGTGTTTAAGAACTCGATCTCGATGATCTCGAAAAACATGAAATGCAAAACAAAATTTGAACCAGGATTTTTCAATTCTAATTTCTTATGATTATTCGAACTGAAAATCAAGAATCCTGAACTAGATATAGAATCTGAAATACGAAAATAGAAACACAATCTTGGTTATGGGAAAATGGAACCAGAACCTCCAAAATAAGTTTAATTTCATTTAATTCGAAATTTAATGCTCAGACCTGAATTTCGATGAAGGAGTGAATTTTTTTTTAAAGTGTGGCAGAATTCTGGACTTGGAACGGGTTTTTGAGGTTTTGGCTTTAGATTTTCGTCTAGATTGTTTCTCTTGATTGACCTTATGCTCTTATCATAATTTGATTCTAAATTGAAAATTTTGAGTTTAGAGTAGAATACCTCGCTTGCCATTTTGGATCATCATAGGGGGGGGAAGGACCCCCCGCCCCATTTCTTACGGTCATGTTTATAATTAAAGATAAGTTATATGTACTGAGAAAGACTAAGTTGGGAATTAACTTCTTAAACAATCATTGAGAAACTGATAAAAAAATACGAAATACTAAGTACTTGTTTTAAATGCTGAAAACACAAAACAAATGATAATTGAGTTAATATTGTGCATTAATACTAAGCTTCAGTGGTGCAACTTCGTATTACTTTTCGAACTATTCATAAATTATATAAAATATCTTAGTCTTAAAGTGATATATAGGATGTGATGTAGTACTAAATTCCACCGGAGGCGAGCCAATTTTCTGACAATTTCTGACTTACAAACACTCAAGCGAAACAAGAATTTTTTAAGGGATTTGCAAATTGCAACCAATAGTATAATTTATCTCAGAAATAACAAAATAAAAAAAGCCAAAACCGAACTCGAAGCAACATTTCTACTTCGTCTTGCTAATCCGACCACTTCACCTGTGTAGTACCTAAGTCAGAAGGAGAACAAGGGTTAGGTAATTGTCATAGTTTATCTGTCCCGGCCAATCACCTTAAAAACGCACAGCAAGCGCACGCTTTCTGGTGTTTTCACAGGTACTTCATCCTGCTTGAAATGGGAATTTTATTATGCGAATTGGTATGAGAATTTATCTATGGGAATGGAAATTTTCTACTGCCTGTTTACATACACACGCTCAGCTTTGATCGAGTATATCCTGGCTGCCGGCCTGCACATGGCCGGTTGTTTCCATAATCCTTTGTCCTGTGATAGGATGTCTGATTTGTTTTCTTTAGTTTCTTGCTTTCAGACATTTGCAATCCGTATGCGCTGGGAGGACAATGCTAACAGGTGGGGATTTTTTTTTATTATCTGACGGGTTTGCGCCGGGGGTCTTCAGATTTTCCCCAAAATTGGAAATTTGGTTCATTTTTGCGACTTAAAAACACAAGTATTTTTTCAGATTTCTAACATTTTTATTTTTTGAGTTAGCTTCGGTTAGATTTTTTTGTAAATAAAAAATAACCATTTTTCAAAGCTACATAACTCTGTTGTTTCTCAACGGAAATTATAAAATAGCACATCAAAATGCATTGAAATTTTATCAGATTTCCAAATAGAATTGTTGAAAAAAATTAAATAATGACCTTCAACATGAAAAGTTGTAAATAAACTTTAAATGGCGTCTAAAAGTACCGGCTGCACCACCGAATATTTTGCAAAAAATACCATTGTATAGCTCGATTCATGATGCAACTTTCATCTGAAGACACCAAAGTGGGCCATTAACACCTTGAAGAGTTATGAAAGAAATAATGACAATAAATCTCTTTTTTTGCATCGAAAACAAACAATGGTGGAACAACTGCACTCACATATGGAGATAGCAAGCACTTCTAACAACATGGAAACAAAAGAACTTATCAAAGCTGGTAAAAAACACTATTTTTTCGTCCTTTTCAGACTGCCCCTACTCGCATAACAGTCCCATATGAATTTTCGTCATTTTAGGTCAACATAAGGCTTCAACATAAAAGACTAAAAAAAGAGGTTTTGTTCTAGAAATTTCGAAAAAAATATATCAATTCGTGGCTGTCCTATATGAAATATACCTGAATAACAGTCCCATATGTGAAATACCACGGATTTGGTTACTTTTCAATGTTTCTTTCGGCGAAATAGTCTTTGGTTTATTGCTTTGAATCCTTTAAACATTTTTTTAACTCACTTGATGTCGAATGATGCACACTAGTTTTCGAAGGCAGGTCTGACTTTCTTAGGAATGACTTCTTGAGCGAAAATCTATCGGATGCAATCAAAAATCGTAAAAAGATTTAACTTATAATGTGGAATTCATGATATTTTTTTTTGCAAAAGTATGTTTCATTTTCTGACAATTGCATTTAGAAGTTCATAAATGATCAAACTCAAGTCTTAGAAAGTAGCTTGATGAGAAAAATATATTTTGTATGAGACTGTTATGCTAGTAGATTCGAAAAAGGTTTCAAATCTGGTCGATTAACAGTCCCATAATGAATAAAAATGGTGCTCTCGACCTTACCAATAACCCAATTTCGAAAATTTCAGGTCTAACGATTTATTATAACAACCTAGAAACGATTTTCGTTTATGCTGAAAGTGGTGGTCACAATTTAAAAATATATTCTAAAACAGAAAAAGCTGATTGTCTCGCTTGTTTATTTTTGTATATGGGACTGTTATGAAAGAAGGGCGGTAGATTGTTGCAGCTTAACTGATTTCATGTTATATCCAAAAATCTAATAACGTATTCGTTTATACCCAGTTTTGCACCAGGTCACAACAAGTTATGCACATTTTACTGTCATTGTTAGAAGTTTATGCGCTAAGTTTTGCATCCGTAATTCCCCAGATTTGATTTAAAATGGACGGTGGAACACTGAAGATTCGTGTGTGAGCGATCGAGGTAGCAAAACACTGACGACGAATTATGTTCGTTCTAGTATGGTAAACCTCAAAACTGGGCGAATGTAGAAAACGAATACGGTAAAAGTATCATATTTTCATCATTTTACAGCCTGGGCTGGCCATACTGAGCTCTTCGATTATTTCTACAACATTTGTGCCACTTTCTCATACTTTTTTATCAATGGGAAAGGATTTTGGTGTCTAGTGCTTAGCTCCCGATATAAAAACTATGTGAAGCACGTCTATATTTCATTTTTTTAATCACATTTTTGTGATCCCAAACACAGGGACTGAACCTTCTACTATTGGCATTGATTATGCTTCACAATGATCTTTGACCGAAAAATTAATAAGTTATATAGTATATGACCAGGTTGTAAAAGCAACATCCCCATTCTTAGTTATATCACATAAACAATACGATACTCAGAATTTTGGTTAAAATTTAAAGTCAGTTTTGCTGCAAACACTCTACAAAGCACGAAAAACTAGTGTTTTTACCTGCTTTGGTAAGTTCTTTTGTTTCCATGTTGTTAGAAGTGCTTGCTATCTCCATATGTGAGTGCAGTTGTTCCACCATTGTTTGTTTTCGATGCAAAAAAAGAGATTTATTGTCATTATTTCTTTCATAACTCTTCAAGGTGTTAATGGCCCACTTTGGTGTCTTCAGATGAAAGTTGCATCATGAATCGAGCTATACAATGGTATTTTTTGCAAAATATTCGGTGGTGCAGCCGGTACTTTTAGACGCCATTAAAAGTTTATTTACAGCTTTTCATGTTGAAGGTCATTATTTAATTTTTTTCAACTATTCTATTTGGAA
>NC_073692.1:121766156-121794156 GCF_029784155.1 Uranotaenia lowii
AGCTTAAATTTTCTTTAAAAAACCAAAATTCCGTATTTGCAGAATTGAGAAAAAAGTAAACAAGAAGGAAAAATCTATATCTTTTTTCTTCGGAGGCGAAATTACTTGTGGTCTTCATTCAATAAAATCTCTAATTTACAATTCTTTGTAATGTTTCTAGTGGTTTCCTAGCACACATAAAATTGCATTAGAAATGATAGCTCAAATCGTTATCAATGTTAATGTGAATCGTAATTCCTACCAAAAAAGTAAACGATCGTAATAATGGTTACTTAAAGTCGGTATAAACCGGATTTGATAAAGAGTCCGCCATGTTTGCAAATTTATTCTCCCGCGCGGGATTCAAAAGAGAAAATAACCTTGTCGTTATCTCTGCGATAAGCAGTGCAACCAGATTTCTAAAAAATCAGATGGTTCATGTGGAAAAACTGTTCAATGAGAGGAGCAGCAAATACTGTCGCTGGCAACGGTTTGTATGCATTGAGAGCAAAACTTGCACTCTCTCGCATACTTTCAGGTTGTACGAATAAGGTGTTGAATATCGTCAAGTTTGTACAATTCTTATCGCTTAAGCCAAAAGTTTAAAATATGTATGTACATTGCCTCCATTTTGGTAGGTAAATGCTGTTTTTTCGAGCTTTATACGATGATTCTACAATGTATATGAAACGAATAACAAAGTTTTTTTGAGAAATTTACCTGCAAAAAAGTTTGTTGGGTTGCCAAAAAAGTGCACAAATTGATTAAATGAACTTTACCTATTTTCCAAAGTTATCTCGAAAACAATGGCTGTTAAAAAAATCTTATTACGTATTTGGAATATTAGTTAATAGTGTAGTAAGGTTTTTTTTACACTGATATACGTACCGCGTAAAAAAACCGTGCAAAAAAACCGTGTTAATTCCCGAAAACCGTGTAAAAAAAGACCATTCAATTTCTGAGATCGAGACTTGAGAATGTAGACTAGAGACATGAGACGTGAGACTTTAAACATGACTCCTGAGACCTGAGTCCAGGGACCTGAGATTTGAGACATGAGACCTGAAACCTGAAGAATGAGACCAAAGACATGGGACATTAGACCTGAGACCTGAGGCTAGAAACCTAAGACATAATACACGAGACCTGAGACCTGAGACATGGGACATGAGACCTGAGACATGAGACTTGAGACTTAAGACATGACACCTGAGACCTGAGACCTGAAACATGAGACTGAGGCATGGGGCAAAAGACATGAGATATGAGACCTGAGACCTGAGACATTAGACATACATAAGACATGAGACCTGAGGCACGAGACAAGAGCCATGAAAGATTAGACCTGAGATATGAGACTTTTGACCTGAGACAAGCTACTAGTGTTATTACCGCGAAATTTAGGCAGTTAATTTTGAGTTTTGTCTGCACATTGATTTCATTTATAGTGCTATGATTTATGGAAAAGAATACTTTTTTCATGTTAGAGAATTTTCCATATTTAGACTCAACCGTCAAGTTTAAGAAGTGCTTTTCACATTTCATGCGTTTTTTTTTTCCTTGATTTTTGTTAAAAAAAAACTCTTGGTCTGTCCAAATTTGCCAGGATTTATGGTTGAATTTTTTTTAAATCGAATGCCCGGATTTTGCCAAGTTTTTTTTTTTTATTAAATAGCCCGGATTCGCCCGCTCCAGATCAAGCCTGACGAAATAACTGAAAAATCTGTAATTTCACAGTCTTTTGAGGAAATTTTCATCACAGAATATGTGTCACAGAACATAGAATTTTGTGAATATTCATCGATTTCACAGATTTTCTAGATTTTGAACGTTTTTCCAAATTTTAATTTTTAATATCAGTATAAGTTTTCAATTTCTAAAATTATATTGAAAAAAAAAACTTATTAGACTTACTTGAATTTTGAAGTTACTTGATTTTGCTCAAATTGAATGTAAAAAGACCCAATTTTGCATGAATTTACAATAAAACAAAAGAAAATTGCGTCATAGAAAACCCATCACAGAATTTTCAGTTAAAAGCACAGAAAGTCAAAACATTTTTTCGGCATTACACAGATTTTTCGGCAACCTTGGTCCGGATACGTGCGGGAAAAATTCTGGCAACCTTATTATAACAGCTTGTTACGTTTGGTGGATTGATACATAGTAGGTTTGATATAAATAAAGGTGTCGTAAATGATCGAAAATTTCTTTACGTGAAATTACGACGCCCTCTTAGGTATTCTTCATCAAATTAAAGGTGCCTTATAATAAACATTGAAATGGTTCAAATTTTCTGTTCGTACCTACTTTATTGAACGAAAACTTCACTTTCCGTAAAAATAAATGGAAAATGGACAAAACAAATACTTTTAAACGAATACTTTTCTCGAAAACAGCTACAAGAAATTTTAGTGCACGTTTCATAGCCGGAAATTTCCGGGGAATTATTTTGGAAAACCTTACAAAAATCGGGCATTTTATTACAAATTTTTCAATCTGAAAACCGGGCAACATCCAGGCGATTCTAGGCGGAATCCAAGCATTATTCGCAAAAATATTTAAAAAAAAACATAAAAAAAATTACGCTTACTTCCAGTTTAGCGCTTGTTTATATTGATGTAAAAAGCTCTTAAAAATTCGTTTTGGGGCCCAAAAATCAAAACTTACTATCACTCAATTTGAGTTCTTAGCTTCGTATTTCAAATAATGTAAATAATAATAATGTGCGGACCGGGCCGGACTTTTGGAATTTTTTGCTGAATATCCGAGTAAGCCCGGATTAAACTGAGCAATCTGGAATGCTCTAGCTTAAGGTTGCCAGGATTTTTTCGGCCGTATCAGGACCGGACAAATCCGGGCAAATTTATCTAAAAATCTGGCAAAATCCGTGCATTTGATTTCAAAATGTTCTACCTAAAATCCGGCCAAATTTGATCAAAACCACGGAATTATTCAGTCGAAATCAAGAAGAAAACACTTAAAATATTTTTTTTTTCATCAAACCACATCAGGAGATTTTAAATCGTTTTTTAGGCTTCAAAAACACAAGACATGATTATTTCCTTTCCATAAAAAATCCTTTCGGACGTAAAAATAAAAAAAAATATAAAAACTCAATTTGAGGTTTTTGATAGATTTTACAAATAAAGTGAAAAAAATCCTGACTTTTACGACAAAATCCGGGTAACCTGATTTTTTTTGTGAAATATCCGGGCAAGTCCGGATAATTCCGGGCAAGCTGGCAACCTTACTCTAGCTCCATGGGCCTCAATTTTTTTTATAAATAAGTTATTTGACACCAAACAAAAAAAGGAGTTTTTCGAAGGGCAAATAATCTAAATTTTGAACGCTTTGTGGCTCAATCAGGTCTGATTAAGTTTTGCTCACACCATTTTTTGAGGTCGATGAAGGAAATGTAAACCAGTCGTTTTTCGAATTTTCTCATAACTATTTTCACAGTAACTCTAGAATTGTAAAACGTGTATTCGAAAAAAATGCAACACTTTGTTTTGTGAATAACTTTCGAAAGCATGGATGGAAATTGATGACATTTTCAGTGAAGCTACCTAGTAATGTAATGTGTACGTGTATTTGGTGAAAAAGTTTAAAGTGGTTTTTGAGATAGCGTCCAATACTGTAGTTCATTGACAAAATTTTTTGGGCATGATCGAGAAAAAACCATTAAAGTCCCATAAGGAGACCCAAAAACAGCTGGAAATAAACTTTTCAGCCAAAGTTCACATGATAAAGTGTTTAAGAAGTCTTAGAGAATTCAATAGTGAGCTAAAGTTTGAATAAAAGTGGAAGTGATTGATTCCATGAAGTTAAGTAATGTGAGAGGTTTTTCCAAGTTCAATCTGAAAATATCAATAGAGGAAGTAATGAAAAAGATGATTTTTTCTAACTGGTTCGCCTAACTAACAAATAAACATACCTGACTTCATTTCTACAAGGTGGAAAAGCTGCCCACCGATAAAATGAACAAAATACGGTGGTCAAATCGTGCACTAAATATTTGGACTGCTAGTGGGGAGATATTTTGAAAATTTTCTTAATGACAACAAAAAGAACTTTTTTGCGGTCACCTGGCAGATTTCCAAACAGAAACTTTTCGTTGACTAGTATTCGCTTGTATTTCCCGGAGATAAACAAAGAGAAAAAAATTGAAAAAATTAATGTCTGGTACTTTAGGACGCTAAAGATCTGTGGAAACTTCAAATCACTCAGTGTTTCATAACGAATGACACGATGAATAGCTAAAAATACTAAGAAGACTGAATAGGTCTTACAAAGTTTACACTGTGCTTAAGTTCAAATTTAGAGTTACCTTCAAGCTTCAGGGAACAGAATACGTGATCAAAAATAGCTGTGATTTGAATAAAGGATGGTTAATAGTATGCATTATAGATGGCGCACGTATTGCCCAAATATTAAATACGAAAATCTCATTCATTGGAAGCTATCTCAAAAACCATTCGACAGAACATCACACAAAATTTGTACATGTAAACATTTCATCACCAGGTAGCTTCGCTGAAAATTTTATTAATTTGTATCCACGCATTCAAAAGCTATCCACAAAACAAATTTGTGGATGTGCATTATTTTCGAATACACTCCTTAATAAGTTTGCCGTTAATTACCGAATCATTGGAATTTGAGTTAAGGTGCTGCTTCTCAAAATTTTTGATGTGGGGAATATTCTTTAGAGTGGCTGATTTAAAATTACTTTCTAATTTTATTTAAATAGAGGGTCATTTCAACCACAGAGAAAACTTATCCATCAATCAAATCTAGACTTTTCCCAACACGTTTTTCCAGCATCCGCGTTTATCTGGAACATATTGTTGTTATCTTCATCATTCCTAGGTTCCGTTCAGCTTTCTGCAACAACGAGAGCCTACAAACAAATGGTGTAGCTAACCGAGCAAAACAAATTTCAAAAACTCATTTACCGAAACCAGTGATTCGTCGGTGTCATCATTTCCGTGGTTCGTTCCTCCCACACTTTCGGGACCGGCAGCCCAGTTATTTTGGGAATTGACCGGGTCACAGAGAGCGAGAGATAGGAAAAACACCGGAAGGAAGGCCGCACTTTGCGTTTTGCTGCGTCCATTCGTTATGGGAAATGAGTTGTTGGATTTTTTTTTTGCTTGATGCATTTCATGCGAAGGCTTTCCACCTAGTGGGGACAGTTTTATTAATTTTTGCTTTCATTTCTTTTTGATTACAGCTGCCGGTAAAAATGTTATCGTGTTTGGAGTGAACGAGCCCGCGCTGCTACTGGCCGTTGACCGATTGCGCTGTTACAGGTGGCGCGTCAATTGTGGAATATAGTACGTTTTGGTTTTTTTTAAAGTGTTTTAGTTTCAGTAGTGTTTTGTGTTGTTTGCCTGGTTTGTTTGAAGCCGGCGGCAGTCGATGTTTAGTGATAGGACGTAACCACCGAATTCTTCCCGGCTCGCTGCTGCCAGTGTTAAAGTTTGTGGTGTGGGAGTTTTCCAGGGTCCGAGGAAAGCTTTGGCTTTGGCTTTGGGCGCTTGTCGATGCAGCTCAGTCATCCGTGAGTAGTGCATGCGGGTATGTCTGCTATGCAGGTGCGAATCGCGTAGCCCTGGTGGAAAATTCTAGTGTGTGTATCCGGAAAGGAAATAGATGATGTGTTAATGAAATTCAATTCCTGCTCGCCCGTCGACGGTAAAGGCCGGAAATATTTGGGCTCGGAAGAATAAGTGATACCAGGGTGGCGGGCTAAAGCGAAACAGCCCAAGAAGGGGAAAGGCCAGAGAATAAGCCACACATTCCGACGTTTAGCATCGGCACGGGAAGATAGTAATAACTTCATCTCCGGCCGTTGGAAGAAGAAATACCCCGGAAAGTGTTGCGGGGCACGTTGAGGGCAGGGTGAAATGAGCAACATCAACTACTCGAGAATGTTTCGAGGTAAAATCCGCACCAACACCTGCCGGATCGTGCTGCTGACGTCGCTAGTATGGCTGCTGATCGACGTGGTGCTGATTATGAACTATGCCGATTGTCTCGGCGGTTCCAGTTGGCTCTGCAAGCGAAGCGGAGAGTACGATGTTGAGGTATGTTCCTATTTTTGTTTCCATTGAGTTGTGAACCAACAGATTTTTCCAAGAGATTCAAGTATAAAATATGTATGTTTTAAATCAGTTATAGAACAAGTAACATAAATTTGAGGCTTAGGAGTGCTTTGGAAGGGGGGATTTGGATTAGGGGAGTTAAGTGTGTTTGAGGAAACCGTCTTCCTATGGTAACAAAAATAAAGACGCACAGAAAGCACAGCTCGCAAGCGGTCGTGCAGAGGTTCATATTTCAATGGTTTTATGAAATTCATGTAATGTAAAATAATTGTTTACATCTTCACACAATCCAGGGTTGCGAGGTTGTTTCGTCAAAAATCAGGACCATTCATAGCAAAAACTCAGAATTTTTCATGAGATCTATTGATGCATAGAAATCACAAGCTCTGCTCATATTGCATAAACAAAGGCGGAATCCAGGTACTGTAAACGCCTTGATTTATACAACAGCAGTAAGCAGTTTCTTGGCTGGCTAGCAGTTCAAATCGAAAAACACCATTTACATATCATCTGAACCGAAAATTACCATCTGTTAAATGGGTTTAACTATATCAATACATACTATTCGATTTTCTCAAAGTTTAGCTATAAATTCGATTATATTTGAGATGTTTTATGGAAATCAGGACAATTCAGGACATTTTAGTGACCAATTTTCAAAATTCAGAATAACGTAAGTTTTTGAAAAATCAGGACGGTCTCTCGAAAATTAGGAAAAATTCTGATAACATGAGATAAGATCTCGTAATGAAAATCCTCCTTCAATATGAAAACAATATTTTGGAGGCTCCGATATGAAAAAAAATTAGAGGTATCGGCCACGGGCGCGCTCGCTATCCCGGTATACGATTTCTCATGTGTTAAACAGAGAAAGGGATAGCCTTCACTCCAATTTCACTCCGAATAGCTGTCATTCTTATGGGAATCTGTGTAAGAGTAAAGAGTAAGCTTTATTCTTTTTAGCAGGCCCAAGCCCAATTAAATCGAAGCAATCAACTAACGCATTACAAACTTGAGAAAAGGAACTTTATGCCGTATCGTTTTTTGGTGACATGGTTTTTTATAAATAGAAAACAAGAAATAAATTTATACTTTTTTAGGAAAGTAGACATTGATTTTAAGTTGAAGTTTTATTTCAAGGAAAACATTTTTCAAGATTTGATTTGAATGAATTACATAATTAGATGTGTTGCAACGCACACAGGAGTATATAAACAAATTTAAAATTGAAGCAGGTCATCCCGCAATGAAATGAACTAAATCTAAAAATGAAAAAAAAAATCGCAACTTGACGTTTTTGAAAGTTGCAAATTTTGACCTAAATCATCGTGAAGAGATTGCCCTAGTATGGATAGTCAATAAGGATTTCAGAGAAATAAAACAGCTTGTGATTAAATGCTAATTTTTCAACCAAAGTATATTAGATTCATTTATTCCGATTTAACATTATTAACTATTTGATTTATCTTCGGAAAAAACAGCAAAAAACGAACCAAAGCGAACAACACCATCAATTCATTACTTGGACGCACTATGTGTACACTTCCAGAGTGCTTTTTGGGAGACGCACTTATAGAGTACTCATTCAATTTTGAGTTTGGTGTTAGTGAAGAAAAAAACTCTCTGTGTGTATCGTCACTCGGCTCCTATTGACCACTCTTGCTCAACTCACAAACTCACAACAACATTTAAAGAGCGGAGCAGAAATGTACACCACTCTTTTACGGCTCTGAGATGCGTCCGAAGCCTGGTGGATAGACAGGCATTAGTGCGCCAATAGGAGAAAGCTTGATAGGTGTTGAAATTTTAGGGTAGAGGGCATGTTGATGAGAATGCTTGAGATCTCCCATGCTCTCAAGGCAAAAATAGCTTAAATCTTAGTAAAAAAAAAACCTTAAAAACAAGATTCACCAACACTTAGTTAAAAGATGTTGGGCCCACGATACATAGACAAATCTTGTATCGTTGCAGGGATCTGATCATTACAGCCCCCCCGAGGTTTTACGCACACTTCAAACGAGCAAAAGGTAATAACCCATGGGCCTACAGATCCCGGCTACGATATACAATCCGTGTTGAGCACATCTCTCAGATTTAAGCTTTTTTTGTCAGATTTTAGCTTTTTTTCTCAGATTTAAGCTTTTATCTCCTTTGCTCTCAAGGCAAATAGAGCTTAAATGTGAGGGGAAAAAGCTTAAAAACGAGATTCAACAACACTCAGTTAAAAGATGTGTGTGACCAAGCAGATCCCTGCAACGATACAGGATTTGTCTATGTATCGTGTGATCAACATCTATTTGCAAAGTGTTAGTGACTCTCGTTTTTAACCTTTTTTTTCATCAGATTTAAGCTTTTTTTGCCTCGAAAGCATAGAAGATGAAAGCTTAAATCTGAAGAAAACAGCTTAAATCTGAGGAAAAAAGCTTAAATCTGAGAGATGTGCTCCACACGGATTGTATATCGTTGCAGGGATCTGGTCACACGATACATAGACAAATCCTGTATCTTTGCAAGGATCTGTGGGCCTACTGAGTTTTTCTTATGCGAAAACAGTTCTAGCGACGTTGTCATTTTTCAGATTCTTGCTGCGAATAGTTGCTACTTTTCGATTTTTCGCTTTCCACATTTTATCTATTCCGCGTTCTTACTTTTGGCTAAGTGTCAATTTTTGAACTGCATTATTTCAACGTATTATTTTTCATTGCCAATTTTTATTTGCTATAAGATTTTAGTCGCCGTATATTTATGATGTTGATGAAAAGCTTCCATGAATTGTAACCCCTTTGCTCTTCACATTAGCTACCTATGCATGAGAAACGGAAAAACAGAATTTCCATGTGTAGCCAACCTGTCAACCTTTCTTTCATATTCTATAAAAATAAATTTCTCTCTAGAATATCATTCCGCCGAACATGCCATCTAAAATTTTGAATCATAAATATACGGCGATTAAAATCTTTTAGCAATCTAATTTTAGCTCCTCAAAACAATTTACTGCATGAAATAGGGTCGAATAATTGATTTATTCTACACCCATAAATCAGACTCTACTCCAATAGTGAACTTACTTGGAGGTGGAATTATCTGTATAAGATTTAATGCCGGACCGGCGCGGCACTAACAAGCTTTCTTATAACTGGCATTGTTCTCCCAGCGCAACCGCGTTGCATATGTCAGAAAAAACCATATAAAACATATTCCATATCATATTACAAGACAAAGCAGAATGTAAGCAATCAGCCAGAAAGGATATTGTCGAATGATGTACCGATTGCTGTTTGTGTATGTAAACCAGCATTAGAAAAAAAAATTGTTTTTCTCCAATCAACGGCAATAAACCACCAGCCAAGATGAGCTGTGCGTGTGTATGTAAATCGGCCGGCAACAGAAAACAGTTTTTAGTTCTCCATTCCCCTCCCATTCTCATCCCTTCCCTATCAAAGACAAAGGAGGATCATTTGCTTACCGACTCAGGTGGTGCATTGGGTAAGATATCGGACTGGCAAGCCGAGAAGAAATGTTGCAGTGAGTTCGATTCTCACTACATTTTTTTTTTGGGATGAATTATCCAATAGGATGAAAATCCCATAAAATGTTTTTCTTGTTTCGCTCGAATGTAGTGGTCATGCATCATTTTGCTTGGGAGCTCGATTCATAATGTCAGTGATGCTTTTCCAATCATATCAACTGTGGTACAATGTTTATACATTTTAGCGCATTTTCGGCACAGAGATTTGCTAAATAGGCATTGAATTTTTACAAACTCTCTTCTATGAGTGTACAGTTATTAATGAAAACCGAGTTTTGCACGTTCCACCCGAAAATGTCTCCTATTCCTTGGTCCAAACTAGCTTAAATTTTGTATAAAAACTTCAGCTAAAAAAAATAAATTTAAATCTGCAGCGCACAAGATTTTCAAAAGTCGGCCTCTTAGAATAGGTAGGTCGATGAAGCTCATACTTTTTATATTTGTAAATTATGGTATGACAGAATAGTGAGGAACTAGAACACTAAAAGGACGCCGTTTTTTTCTTCTTCTTCTTCTTCCTCACACCAGAAAATCCGATTCCTACCCGCAATAAACGGTTCTAATCGGAGCACGTTTTATAGCACACAATTAAACAAACCAGAACAAAACTGTGCTCGTGCCAGGAAAAGGAAAAAAATATAGATTAAAAGATAAATACAAGAAGAGGTACCTGGGACGGAAGGACTTTGTTTGAGAACAGTAATTCTTCGCGGAAAAAGTTTCTTGAAACAGGTCCACCCACCATTCTCAATTTGAAAAGAAAGTTTCCATTCAACAGTTTCAAGTATGATTTCATAGCTTGACACTAAGAATCTTCTGAAGAAGATTTTATAAATTGAGGAATACATTGAATTATTTATCTATTTAAGAGATGGTAGGAAGAGTTCCCCTCGATAATTTTCGATATGGAAAATGGAATAAAATTCAAATCAAAATTTAAATTGTCTTCTAAGATTTTAACGAATCAAAAAACCTTTGTAGGAATCAGTTGAAGGTAAACAAAATTATTGAAGGTAGCAATACTTCAAAATGGAGTGAAGAGCCCGGAAACACCGGAAAGCTTATCAAATTTTCAAAAGTTTTGGAAAATTTTTAGAAGACACACACGAGAATGTAGTAAAGAACTCGAGTCCATACATCCGGAAATTATCAAAATAATTACAACGGTCGACTAAGTCGATTTGGAGCCTTTTCGAATTCCTCAAAACCTGGGGCCTACAAAACTCCGTTTTAGTTCAAAACTCATCCATTTTTTTTTTGCAGAATTTTTAAGTAACGTTTACATTAAATTTGAACTTTTTTCTTTATTTATTTACCGCTGAACAACTTTGTCGAAGACCGTAACTCGTGTCTTATTAGACAAATAAGTTATTATCTGTTTAACAGGGGTATGTCTTTCGGTATTGTTCTCTGTGACACGATTTCCTAAAGTTTCGTTGATAATTCATGTTGGGTCAATTTACCATACTTATCATATTTTTACAACTTAATCTTAGAAATCTGAATCTTATATTGACGTTAAAAATTAAAAAAAAAAATCGAAACATGTACATAACTTAAAAAATATGTAAAATCTGTGAATATTTCCAAAATTCTATGTTCTGTGACACAGTTTGTGTGATAAACATTTACTTAGGGGCCGTTCAAATATTACGTAACGCAATTTTCGAGAATTTTCAACCAGTCAAAGTCAAGGTCCGTTGTTTATTATATATTCTAGACACATTTTACTCTTTCGAGTGAACATATCACGTTTCGAAAACGTTTTTGAATTTCTTCATAGTTAACATCAAATGAAGCAAAGAGACGAAACTTGAAAATAAAGTAATTGTTTTTCGACTTATCAGTCTTTATTATCTTAAAACGATGTTTTGATTGATCCTACGTTTCGATGCTTATTGGCATCTTCCTTAGGAAAATAATCTATCGTTCCGCGTGAAATTTCTGTGCTTATGTGAAGCTTATTGTCCACTTTTTTTCTTCTCTAATCGTCTCTATGTTTTTAAACTTATTTTGAATTTTTGTATGGTTTTTCGCGATCAAACTTTTAAAGCAGTATCCTGGATCAATCAAAACATCGTTTTAAGAAAATAAAGACTAATAGGCCGAAAAAATAACAATTACATTAAATCATCCAGTCGACTACTTAAAAAATCTCTTGAAAATAAATTTTTAACTGAATCTTCGTAAAACAAGTTTTTTTGTTCAATCCACAGGAAATTTGCAGTTATTCAGAGTGAAAAACATTGAGTGTATTTTTCTGCTGAAGAAAACTATGTGTTTATTAGCTGTTAAATTTTTATAGCCTCTTTTCTGAACGTCTAGAATACAGATGAATTTTTACACTGCTATCTTTAGTGGAAGATTTTTTGTTTCAAAAGCTGTAAAATTCTTAAATTCAATAAAAGTTGATCAATGCAAAATAATTAAAATAAAAGACTAGAAACTCATTGGAATATTTAACCCAGTAAAAGCTGGTTGCGTCAAGCTTCCTCTTTAAAAATAACAGTTCATTGCTATCCATCAAACCCATATTCAAATCCAGACGTTCTTTCGGATTTATATGAAAGCTAGCAACAAATTATAATTGCTCCTCCAAGACACCTCCACTTTGGATTACAACGAACCACATGCCCAATAAAGCTGTTGTATAAACAAAACTGGGAAAGCATTGGTAAACAAAAACTTTGGCCTTTGAAAATCACGTTTGGCCTTGCTAGGCGAAATTTGTGCTAACATCTAGAGCAGCAGAAGCAGAGATGGAAAAACAAGGTATTATCACTGGAAATTAAATTCGAATTAGTGCTTAAGGCTTTTCCGATTCAGAAAAGTGTAGGGAAAAAGTGAAACCGGTAGATGGGAAAGATAAACATGTAGGAGGTACCCGAGTGGTGGAAGATAACCTGATGGATATCTGCCTGACTTTGTCAGAGTTGATTCCATATTTCATGTATCAAAGTCAATAAAGTCTGCAGCATTTTGTCGTTTTGTGATATGAAATGGCTGTTCACAAAATTGCTCTGCACAGTGAGACCAGAGTTTCCAAATAAACCTTCGATTGAGAATCCGATGCTGATCGGATGTAAAACGTTCCAACTCCAGTATCCTTTTCGGAACCCGGTGTGGGAAGACATGTTGTTTGAAAATCCGGGATTCCAAACAAAAAAAAGCACACCCACACACATCCACACACTTTCGAACCGTGCAAAATTTGCGGCAACAATATTCCCAGAGAGTTGGGCCCCGACTTTATCTTGCCGGGAAGCAAGCAACACTCACCCCGGTATAGTTGGGAGCCGGGCGGATTTGCTTTTCCGTCTGGAGGACAAAGTAAACATACAGTAATTTCTGCCCGGATTCCACCATTCATTCTGAATGGGATTCCTCCGTACGAAGCAAGCTGCCGGGTGACTCTCTCTTTCTCTTTCGTCGAAAGAGGGTCAGGGGGAGAAAATGTGTTAATGTGTGTTTATTTTTCCGGAAAGATTAGAGTTGAATCTTGCTTTCGACTGAGACGATGTGAAACCACATCCTTTGGCTTTGGGGTGTCTGTTGGAGGAGGAAAAAAAACTGAGAGGAAGTTTGTTGATTCCAATCTGAATTTTAGACGTTTAAGCGACATTCAAATTTCTAAAATTTTAGTTCATCATTCTCTGTATTTAGAAAAGGTTTGAAATTAAAGATAAGTCTGGAAGAAAAAAAATTATACTATGTGCTATAAGTGCTATAAGCGATAAGTATTGTGTCACTTTTTATCTTTTCAAGTCGCACCTCCACCTGCACCAAGTTTACTTTGTGAAGGAAAGATGAGATCATTTGTTGCAATTGTCGACATTTCCTTTTCATATCGTGATGTACGTCAGTACTTTTTTTTCAATTAACACAATTAATTACGAGACGATTATGTGAAACGAAGTCAAGAGCGCTTATTTATTCTTTATTGTATCTGGTACAAATATCGATGATCTTAACATTTTTACAAAATGGTTTTTTCAAATATTTTTGTGGTTTAACCTTAGCTTAGTTGGACAAATTATGGAATACGATTTTTAAGCTAACGTACTCCGCATTATATGACAAGCCGACCCACTCGTTTGGAAAATGGGCCTCTAGATAAATTAAAGATATGTCGTTATCACCTTTATGATCACCGGCTTAATTGGTTAACATTATTGCTTCTTTTAGCTGGTACAAACCGTGAACTTACTAATACGCTCGACTGAACCACATTTTAGAGTAAATCACAATCGTGATAAGAGCGGAGGTCTCAATTGTGAATGATGTAACCACATTTCATTATATGGAAGCACCAATCTGGGTATCATTTTATGCTTTCAAAATTAATTTTTTTTCTTGTTTGCTCTAATATCTAATGATGAAACAATAATTATTTATATTGAATCAAAGAACAGGGTGTAGAGTAAGGATGCCAGATATCTGGTTTTAACCGGGTTTGCCCGGATATTAAATACAAAATTTGGGAAAAGTCTGGTCCGGCCGGTTGCTCGAATTTCATTGGAAAGCCCGGTTTTATTCCGGGTTCATTCTCATTTCCATTCACAAACCAAACTTTTAAAAAAATTGTGTTGTAAAATTATTCTTGTCTGCGTCCAGAACAATTTTTTTATGACCTTGAAATCCAATTAAAAATCTGCTGATAAATTTTTTATGAAAAAAAAATTCATGATTTTTTTGCTTAATTTTTGACTAAATTTGTCCGAATATTGCCCGAGTTTTGATCGACAATTTTGAAATCGAATGCCCGGATTTTGCCAGGATTTTAGATAAAATAGCCCGGATTTGTCCGGTGTGGATGCGTGCTAAAATTTTACGAAAGCATTAATAAATTCACGATGTTAATAATCTAGAAGCAGTTTGGCATCTTATTGTGTATTATGCCACCAAAGGTTTTGTCATTCGGCCAATAGTCATGAGACCGAAGGCTAAACGGCCGATGGACGTTAGGCGGAATGGGTTATCAGGCTGAATAGGTCACTAGCCCGAAAGTGTTATTCGGCCGGCGGTTATCCAGCCCAAGGCTTTTAGGCCGTAAGGACGTAAAGCCGAAAAGGTGTTAGGCCGAATGATATATCGGTAATTTGAACAATCGACCTGACGACCATTCGACCTAACGACCATTCGGCTTAATATGCAGATAAGTGTTAAAATGTCTTATCGGCCTAGCATCCATCCTGCCTAATGATCTGAAATATCCATCCGGCCTAGCAACCATTTGGCCTAATATCCATTCGACCTGTTAATGTGTTAACTAGCAATCTTCGGCCTAACATCATTCGACCTGACGGTCTTCGGCCGAATGTCCGGGCCCCATGCCAGCACTATAGGGTGCAAGTGGAAATACATAGAAAAATGTCTCGTTACTAAACTGTTTCACTGTAAAAGACATCCTTTTGAAGGTGAACCCTTTTCTTGAAATGTTGGGGCTTTCTCGGAGTGCCTCAAGAAATTAGCTTCTGGATCTGTATCAGGATCAGGAAACAAGATTCAAATTGTACGACATACAATCTCTGAAGATCAACATGGGTTCATGAAAAGAAGATTGACGACCACCAACCTCATGACGTACGTATCGAAATTAGTTGACAGGCTTGATAAACGTAAACAAGTTGACGCCGTGTACGTAGATCTGAGTAAGGCTTTCGACAAGGTACCGCATGATTTGGCTGTAGAAAAATTACGGCGATTGGGGTTTCTTGATTGGCTCTGCAATTGTATAACCTCGTATCTTGTAGGACGAACTGCTTTCGTACGACTAGGCTCTGTTTACTCGACACCTTTCAAAATTTCTTCGGGAGTGCCTCAGGGAAGTCACCTGGGACTTCTGATATTCCTCCTCTTTATCAACGATTTGACTGCTACTCTTGAGTCAGAAAAACTGCTTTACGCCGACGACCTCAAAATTTTCCGAACTATTTCTTCGTTAGTCGACTGCTGCGCTCTCCAAAAGGACATTGGCAGTCTGCTAGATTGGTGCCATCAAAACGGCATGACTCCGAATGTACTACTATCACGTTCACTCGACAACGATGTCCCATAACTTTTGAGTACAAAATGTCAACGACTAACTTGAGTCGTACATCGGATCGGTCGTCAAAGACATTGGTATTATTTCAGACAACAAGCTCAACTTCTCCTAGCATATTTCCTCGACAGTAGCCAAAAGTTTCGCAGCTCTTGGCTTCATACGACGGAACACGCAGTTTTTAGTGACTTCTACAGTCTGAAATCACTGTATTGTGCTCTTGTGCGAGGCATTATCGAATTTGGAATGCAAATTTGGGCACCATATCAGGCGGTGCAATCGAAAAAAATAGAGAGAGTACAACGATGCTTCGTCAGATACGCTCTACGCCAGCTACCTTGGAACGACGCCCTTGAACTTCCGCCTTACGAAAAACGTTGCTTGCTACTTAATCTACCGACGCTGGCATTAAGCTGCTTATTCTTACAACGACTCTTCATTTTCGACATCTTGCAGAATAACGTAGATTGTCGAGAACTGTTATCACTTCTACCGTTTAATGCTCCTCTAAGGACTACCGGATCCCAGGAATTGCTGAGACTCTCTCATCGTCGAACTCAATACGGCCAAAACAACACTTAAGATGTATGTTGTGTTAGATTTAATGAAGTTGCTAATGAATTTGATTTTAATATTTCGAAATCTATTTTAAAATCTAGAATAGGATAGTTTAATTTCTGTAAATAATTGGAAACATCTGCAAAGATTGTCAAATAAATAAATAAAATAAATAAGATCAGATTTCGAATCAAGATCAGAATCGAATCAGGATCAGGATCAAGATTCGGATCCCAATAAGGTTCCGGATCGGAATCAGAATCAGGATCAAGTTCAGATTACGGATAAGAATCAGCTCCGGATTAGGATGAGGATCGAAATTAGTTTATTGAGCTTTACCTTAATCGGAATAAACTCCTTTTCTTGATCGAGATTCTGCCTTTGTCCCTAATCTTTGATTCTGATCTTGATCCTGGATATTGTTTTTATACACATAATATTTATTTTGAATCTGATCCTGATTCTGAGTTCTTATGAGCACTTCAGCAGAGGATTTTAAAACCGTTCCAGGGTGTTTTTCCTGGTCCTGATCTTAGATCTTGAATTTTTAATCCTGATCCTGAACTGTCGTATGTAGTGTATTTCACTTTCGTGTCCTTCTGTTGTTTTTTCCCCATGCTAAATTTTACCATTTTTTTTGAGCTCTCGAGCAATAAAGTCATCCGATTGATACCAAATTTTCAGGAATAGAAAAATAACTATTAAACTGAATTTTTCCATTTTACTCGTATTTTATTTACAGTCCATACGAAGGACTATGCCATCATTCGACTTTTCAACCAGAAATGAGAATGTTCTCTTTCAAAGGGTCTTCAAATGTGTGAACTTGTGTTGAAAAATAACATACTTTATATTTTTTCCTCGAATTGAAAATATAAACCCATAATTTAACAATCAGATGTTTGATATTTAAGCTAAACAATGCCGTCATAAAATGATTTTTTGGTTTGCACCAATCTGAGATATGAAAGTTTGAAAAGTTTTTTATAAAAAATTTCTTATAACAAACGAACGCTTTCACATACTAGTTTGCTGCTATTATCAAACTGCTTAATTGCTCCGTTAACAAGATGTGAAATAATGAAACATAGACTCTGGGCTGAATTTCAATCTAAAAAACAGGCTTCTCGTTTAATAATGTTGATTTTTTTTTATAAGTTAACCACTATTCTTCAGTTCCAAGGTATAGCTCGATGCACTATCTTGCTGTTAAACGGAATTGAAACCCATTTTCTACTGTACAGGATAAATGAAGATGTGCTGGATGATTTTGATCAAGAAATGAAAACTTGTTACCCCGTGAACGGCAAGGAAATTTTAAGATGACTAAATGAAATAATTAGCATTGTATCAAGCTTATTAAAAAATGAATTTCTTGGATCGGAATTCGGTATAACGATGTACTGCAAAACCAGAAAAGCTTTCATAAGCGTGAACTACAATCAAACTGTGCTGGAAAGCTACATTGATATAATGAAGATGGGTATAAATAAACCCGGCAAATCGATATTGAGCCTTGTATTAAATAGTGGTTCGAATCTGCATTCTTCGCTCCTGTTCTTCCAAATGTTTAAAAAAAATCCATACAAACTTCAAGCTCATTTCACGATTTCTTTCCGTGGTCCCAACAGCCTCAAATTTACCATGTGACCTCGTATGTCAGTGAGAAATCATAGAAATTATATTTCTTAATAACGTAAAAGTTGACTTACACACAACATTGAAACGTGAAGCATGACAAAACTGACTAAATAAAAATATTTACAAATCAATGTGTTTCCCAACGAGTGTGCTTAAAGCAGATTTAATCTTTGTATCTTTGTGTGAATAAATTTTTGGCCACCGGCAACGAACCAAAGCTGTGATAAAATAACAAAATAAACGTGTCAAGGTGTATATCTCTAGGGCAATCGTTTAATCGAAAGCATTTAGCATTTTCCCTGTATAGACGATGATTTATGATTCATGTGGTTGATTTTTTCATTATTAATATTTTAAAAACTATTCGATATTCAATTTTGCTGGTATTTGATTCCGATCTATTTGCTGTTAATTTTAATAATCTCTAATCATCGGTTCAACAAGGAAACCAAACATATAACATTCACCAAAGATTTCGTTTCCTTGCCATATGCCACGCGCTACCTAATATTCCTATTTATGCTCCAATTTCGGCAAACGAATCATGAAGTTAATTCCATCGGGGGGAAAGCAATTACTCACATGCAGCCAGCCCGTCAGCATCCAACCCACCGACAACCGTTTTCAAAAACTAAACATGGCTCTGTCATTTCACCGGAGCAATCCAAACCGGCAGAGGAGCAAGCGCCATTTAATCCATCTCCTTCGACCGGCTCGAGCGCTTTTCCCCGGGACACAAGATGTGGCATTTGATGTCGCATTAAAATTTCATTTCGCAAAACACTTCTTCCATGTTTTTCTTGCCACGACCGACAGCGACTCGTCGCACCTGACCATCATTTACCCCGGTAGTTTTCTTTCAATGCATCACGACTGATGTGCTTGCTTGCTGTTCCATTTATTTGTTGATTGTACACTCCAAAATTCCGGGACCGGGGGAGGCATGTGGCGACCGTGATAATCGAAAACATTCATTTCCTGTTGAAGGCTTTATGTTTTTTTTGCACGAAAAATTTATAGCAGGTACTAACTCTGCTAGACTAGAAGTAAAATAAAATGCAATTGAAAAATTGAGATGAACTTTAATAACTGATCGGCAAATTTGAGTGTTCCTACGTGGGAAAGAGGCATATTTATAATTTTCCCTGGAAAGGTGACACGGATCTTGATATTTACTCAAGTCATAAACGTGAATTTTATGACTTTCGCGACTCATTTTAATTGACAATCCAGTCAGCACGAAGCTTATCTGGTTTTAAAGAGGTGGCAAACCGATCAAAGATATAAATTCTTATGGAAGTGAAACGAATTACCATTCAAACTTCTTAAAACAACCAAAATCTAAATTAAATTTTCTAGAACACGCTGTAAAAATGCGATCCGCTTCTATGATACAAATGCAAAATTCTTCTTACATCCTGTATTTGCTCATGAGCTACTGTTAAGATCAATGACGGTTTCAAATAAAGTTTTGGTTTATTCGTACATTTCTATGGCTCAAAAATCAATTTTGGTTTCAATACTCCCTTTTAAACGAAACCGACATCTCGTCTACTAATGAATTGATGGCAAAATGAAGCCACTGTCCGTCAGTCGTGTTCCTATCGGATCAGTCACCTATTTCCCGAGCATCAACATCCATTCAATCAACCATCTGACCATCAACAATCGGTCCTGGAAAAAAACGAATCGCCATCATTGAATCGACAGATTCAGGTGTAGGCCAGATGGTGCCGAACGATGAACGAGAGAGAATGAAATTTTCTTCTAGCCTTCGCGCCGTTCCAAATTTACCTGTGCCGTGCCATCGTTGTATGTTGAAAGCTCTGGATCTCCAAATATTTCCTGCCGGCAGATAATGGGAAGGCAAATGGCCGGCTGCCCGGGAAAAATGGCGCTGGATGGTGCCAGCCAGTAATAATTAATGATCTTTCAGACAATCACTTTCCATTCAACGTGATCGTTGCCCAGGTAGTTGGTCTCGTTGCAATGTTCAGCAGTGGAGTGGTTCAGTCAGGTTAAAATTTAGTTTAAGTGTATCATTGATTTTTTTTTTCGTTTTAAACTTTTTGGGTGTACCCCACAGTTTCAAATAAACAGTATAAACACAATTTAGAAAAAAATTCAATTTTTCACTTTAATGTTCTCTTTAATATTTTTCTACAACAATAAAAAAATTGGTTTTAGTCAATTGTAGGCCAGTGATCGAATTTTTGATCGAAGGCAGCTCACTAGCTTTAGCACATACTAATTTGCGAGGCTTTTAACAACTTTCAGTCTTTGGTATTATCCCAAAAACTTCCAATCGGTCTCGATTGAGGATAATTTGGCGGATTCATTTCATTCGGTACGATCTGGACTTCGGCGGATTGGTACAGAGCCATCGTATCCTTTGAGTAGTGATTTGATAAAAAATCTTGCCAAAACAGTACTGGGTGGTCATGCTAGCGGATCATGGGCAGCAGGCGACAGTTCAGACACTCTCGGACGCTCTTTAGACCCGTAGGGAAGCATGACTTTCCAGTCCAAAGTTTTGTCCACCGGACTCGATTTTCGCTCGGATTTTTTTTTTGTCCACGAAGTTGCTATCCTCTCCATACTTCCGAATCGAATTTGGAACCGTTCCAATTCGATACTTCCTCATTTTCGCCAACTAACTCAGCGAATTTCTGAGGAAGTACACCGTTTCGACACGATATTGGCCGAAAACCGGAGCTCACGATACACAGATTTTAAACTTGAACTGTAAACAACTACACACAGCAGATATAGGCTCTGCCGTGATATTCCGTAGTGACGAATACGCAATTCTCAGATCTCGCCAATTAGAGTGAATTTCTCCCTTTTCCCACTTTCCACTTCTCTGAGACCCCTCATGAAATATGATACGGTATACAGATGACAGAAAGACATTCTTATTAGCGAGACTAGTAATGGCATATACGTCACTTTGGCATATCACGTCAGAGCTGTTTAACTTTAAACGTCGTCATCTGGAATGAGCAGGGTTGTATCAAAACCATGTTTAGACATAATGAGACACCTTATATTTATGATATTTTCAATCAAACTCAACGGCTTCACAAACATTCAGAATTCGTTATTTGTATCAAGCTGTTTACACGAATATGATTTCAAGTCAAAGTAAATATTTTGTTCGTCCATTTTTATTGATGACTTAATTAGTTGGATACGGAAAATGAACATCAGCAGTAGTACTGGTATCATGTTTGTAAGCTTACACGAAATATCTAGTACAACGTGAACTTCATTCATTTCCTAAAATTGCTTCCTACCAGAACGTTCCCTTATCGCATCCTAGAAATTGACATTGACAGCTTATAAGTAATTCCTGTTAACCAACAAGCAAACAACCTCTCAGGTATTTTGATAGACTAAGCTTTACCAATAATTACCAAAGATTTCCAGTAATTCGTCCGGGAGCCTCAACGTGTTGAAACAAAACCACCAGTGGTGAATCTCGTTCCGGGAAATGAAATAACCATAACAACATATGTACCATCAACTGGGGCAACATGCAACACTTTTCAACTTCAATGCCTTCTAAAATCTTAATGCTTACAGATTATAATACCTCTTGTACATCAAAAGTTTTAAGGTTGATGGGACACCAAACTGACGTAGTCAGAAAAATTATTGGTTAATCTGCTGCATACATTTAGGGATAAAAAATTCTGTAAAATATTCTTTTAGCTTAAATCACGAAAATAATTCTTGAGATGGATGAAATTTAAATGTAAACAAACGCATATTGCAAAACATTCACATCCCAGCATATGGAAACGAGATTTATGAGATTTAGTTCTGATTTGCATTTTGTTGCATTTCGCCCCAGACAGCTAACTGAATTATGAAAATATTTTTTTTTTAATATTTAGGGATTTTGCGAAAAATATTTATACACCAACAGTGTTGGTATAGTATAATGAAAGCAATATAAAGTTTGTAGGTGATATCATTAAGCCAATCCGTCATACTGGATAAAGTTTTTTACGACGTCGAAAAATGTAAAAATTTGTACATTTATTGCTCGATTTTTTAAATTTTTTATGCAAATCAAAAACTGTAAAAAACGTCTTCACGATGTTAAAAACTATGTCATCATCAATTTGTTATCATTCAATGATAACTTTATTACAGCATATTGAAATAAAAATTGAATGAGTGTTGTGGTATACAAATGTTGCATCCAACCCTGCTTTTGCATGTTGCCCCGTTTGACGGTACCTAAAAAAAAGTTGTTCTGCATGCCAGTAGATTTTACTCCACAGGGAAAGATAATCCATAGGATTCCTGGCAGTACCAAAATTGCCCTATAAGCTTAGATGTTATTTTTTGTAGGGGAGATCCTTGTTTGAATTAATCCTTGCTTCTTATACTAGAATGTATTTTGAATCATTTCTTTTCTTCATGTTGATATATGAGACTCTCAGAGTCAAAGGGGTATAAGTGCAAAAATGATCGATTTTGAGTTTAATAATGCCAAAAAAATTTTCATTCTTCTTAGTATATTTGATGATTTTTATAGATTTTAAGAATTGGATGTGTCTGTATCTTGTTTAAGATTTTTAATTTTAAATTCGAATCATCATTGAATTTGTTTTAATAGGTAGATAATGTTTTGGTATCCTGGTTCAAGTTTCCTATTACATTTCATACAAAATTTGATCAATTTCATTTCCATTTCATACAAAATTTTATCCATGAATTTCAAAATGCATATGTGTTTTTAAAATTCAAATGATAATTTCCAGAATTAAAAAAAAAATGAAACCGTCATGAGTTTTTGATTCGTTTTAAGATTCGAAATTCTTGAACTTAATTCTTATGCGAAATTTTGATATCGTCAAGCTCAAAATGAAGATCCAAAACTGAAAACTCGGAACCAGATATTCATGCGAAACTCATTTTATGTTTTGGAATTGATTTTAAATGAAGAATGTTTCCGATAAAGAAACCTTTCACGTAGAAAAATCTGCAGGAAATATCATATTTTCTCGGATTGTTGATAAATTTTTTGGAATTGCAATTTTTTAATATAAACAAGTTTCGAACTAAAATCTTGGGTGTGCAAAAATGAGATTTGAAAAGCTAATTTCTGGTACTTCACTTTGCAAAATTTTATATTTTTTCCATCGATGGTTGAAATCTTTTAATTCGCTCATAAGTTTAGTTTGTCAGCTTATTTGATTCGAAAATGTGTTTTTCAAAAAAGTTTCCTTAAAATTATTCATTCCATGCTCAAATTTTAAAAAAAAAATCTTTTACCGACCACCTAACCATCCCCCCCCCCCCCCCCCCCCCATCATTAGTAAACGAACGAAATTAGAATCGCTTTTTTAACTAAATGCGGAGAAATATAAAATATGAAATATGATCTCCGCAAGTGTGTTACACTTACATGTATAATTCAAATGATATAAATTTAATAATGAAATTATGATCGACAAAACTAACTACAGTCGAACCTGGTTAAGTAAGAGTCCAAAGGACTGAACTTTTTTTCTCGCTAAAAGAGGTTTCTAACGTAACCAGGTTCTCTTTTATAGAGGGTCAGCAACATACAAATGCATTAAAGTGATCTAGAAATGCAACTTTTCAATATGGATTTTTTAAAAATCCACCTGACACCAGTTGATGCATCAGTTCGAAGTTTTCTGAGTAAGTTTCAATATAGTACAAAAGTGTTATTTTCTTTAATTTCCTTGGTCTAGTCAGGAAAACGACTCTAGCTTATAGAGGTATTACACTCTCACTTGAAGAGGTTTTGTGTTTGGCAAAGCTTGAGATTTGATGTTTTCTCTCACTATAAAGGTTTCTTGCACATCCAGGTTCGGCTGTACCAGTTTTAGTTTGGACGTCAAATTATTCAGTGTTCGATAAACATATTTCATAAAATTATTTTATGCAAAAAGCTAATAATTTGGCAGCGTGAGACGTTTTAAAGTAGAGCTACACTTCTTTTTCACCAGAAAAAGATATTGGTTTTCCAATGTTGTTGTTGTTGTGTATTTCGTTAGAATTGGCCTGAGGAATGAAGCATTACATCGCTAGTTTTAAGTTTTTAATTCATTCTACGTTAAGCTGTTGCTTAGAGTTCCCGAAATCTAAGGTCTTAACCCTGATAAAAAAAATAATATCTTAAACTCAAACAATTAAACCTCAGCCCTGTTTTATACACGGTTTCTATATTTTCACGTATCTTTAGTTCAAATGACTATTACTATAGTTATTTATTGTTTTGTTTTTAAAAACATTTTTTTCAAAAACATTTCTTTGGATTTGTACAAAAAAATATAACTGGATTTAGAAAATAACAAAATATTTTCCGGCAATATGATGATTTTAAGTTTTGTAATCTCCATTAAAGTTGATTTTATAGTATGTTTCGATGTATTGTTAACATATTTCTATATAAATTATACTTTTTTTTTTCTAGGACTCTATAGAAATTCTAGAAAATTTATAATGGCTGAAAAGTACAACATCATAGTTTCAAGATCAATTTAACCTGACATTTTTTTTTTGCAAAATTGTTGAAATTGTGGAGCAAACCAACAAATATATTCCCAGTTCGTTAGATTTGTTTTAAAAAAATCATGAAAGCCTGTATATTTGAAACGAAAAGACTACGTGTTACAATACGCTTAAGTGTTTGCCATGATTTCTAATCGGTTAACAAGTTTTGGGATACAATTATTAGAAATTTGAAGCCTTTTATATAATTTTTTTTATTCGTCATGATTTTAAATCAAAAACGAGTATAAAAATATCGGAAAAATCACCATTTATAACCGGGAAAAAACCTGGGAAAAACCGGGAAAAACTTTGGAATTCCAAAACGAAAAATCGCTAGCAACCCTGTATTTAATAATTCAACCACTCGATAATATTTCAGGATTCCCTTAAAAATCTAAACAAATACAAATGTCAAACGTGCACTTTATTTGTCATGAATTCATTATAGATTCAATGGTCCTTAGCTAAATCGGGCTTTTCAGAAGCCTATAAAGCTCCCAGTCCCTTAAACTGGTTCATTAACTAAGATAAGAAAGAACACAAATTTTCACTCTCACTCTTAATTACCTTCTCTAAGGCAACCATCGAAAGCCTTAAAAGTGATAACAGGGCTGGTAGCGAGTCACTTTTTAGTGACTTGGTCACTTTTTTGGGTCAGTCACAAAAAAGTCACTTTTTTCATCATTTGGTCACTATTTTCCGAAAAATGGCCACTTTTATCACCAAAAGTCACTTTTTTGACCGAAAATAAACCAATGAAAGAGTAATTTGAATTGCGCGTGTTAATATTGACGGTAGTAAAGGTAAATTACTTGATCAGTCAGTTAGAAATTTTTTTGCCTCCAGCGGAATTTCAGCATGAATCACCCTTTGCTAGAGACATTTCGATCTACGACATTATTTGACGTTCATGGATTTAAACTAACTTTGATTGTAGATTTTAATTTTTAGTTCAATCAACCTTTTGTATTGGAACTCAAAACTTGATATACAAAAACCCTATCTCGTCTTTAGAATGGGTTTTTATTAAGAAGTGTAACTAAGATTGAGATTGAAACGAACCATTTTTTTATTAAAAAAAATCTTTTATGTCATAACAAATGTTATGTTGATATGAAATATTCTTTAAAAAAACTCACTTAAAAATCATTGAATCACTTGATGAGCTTTAAATAGAATCAGGTTTTTTTTACACTTTCTGCTGTGATGTCAAAAATACTTGTAATGATATTTTTCCATAATCAGTTATCTATCAATGTTTGATTTTACTAGTAATAAACTCTTTGTCACCAAAACTAAATGTGTTTGACCGAATTTGACAAAATTTCTAGTTTAGGACACTATTTACCAAATCAATAATTTAAAAAAATAAGCACCAAAATGGTTATAGTGAAACATGTTATTGAAAAACTCTTCCTGAAATGTTTTTAAAAACTAATCTTTTTTATTTCCATATTGTTTTTTTTTTCAATTTTCAAAAAAATATACCGAATTTTACTGTACAGTTTTTTTTTCAATTTTCTAATCAACTTGCCGGATTTTTTTTAATCAAACTTTTTAAATTTTTAAGACATATTTTTAACAATTGTTTCCTTGTTTTTAAATTCTGAATTTTCGTGTTCTTCAACCATAAGCTTTTAACTCCAAATTTTTAATAATAAAACATAATTTCAACCTTCTGTTCTTTCAGGACCCAATATTTTAATCGAAAGAGACAAAATACTCAGAGCTTGTAATTTAAAGCCTCAAAACCTGCGATTGAAAATTTAAAAACTTTTTATTAATATTTTTTATATGAAATCATGTTTTTTGGACCGATCATGATTTTTAAATTAATCTAAAAAGTTTGAAAAATTGTTCTAAGTAGCAACTTTAAAAATAAATTTTAATACGCAATGTTAACTAAATTTGTACTTGATTTGTGCTTTCAATATGAATAACAAAAGTTTTGAACTCATTATTTTTAATTTTTCATCAGTTTTCATCATTCACGTAATTACTCATTTTCTAACATTTCTGTGTCAGTGTAGTTGAACATGAAGTTATTATTAAAGCTTCAAAAATGAAATTTTGATAACTGGAGGATTTTACTTTATTAAAGATTTTATGTCTGGCTTATATAACTGGCACTTTTTAAATAATCATAAATATATTCTTCTTTTTATCAAATTAAATTAAACCATCGAACATTGAATAAATTCTGTTCAAAAATCATTTCTTATTCAGTAATCCGTAGTTCATATTTTAAATCGTGATTAAATATTTTTCGTTCAAGTTAAAAAATTACAGCGGAATTTCTCACTAAACTTCCAGTTGAAATTGAGAAAAAGAATTCCAAATTTAGATGAATATAAATTAACAATTATTATCATTTTCCTAACATCTATTCATGGTAAGTTTTGTACATGATTGGACATTTATTTTAGAATTCAGATTTTTTAAATTTTAAATTGGCCAAGAAATTCTTTTGAAACTAATTTATTTCATACTTTCTTGACTTATCGAAAATTTAAAACATTCATTGTAATATGTTTCCAAAATTTTGTTTATCAGTCATTTTTTTAGTTTGTGTGTTGAATATGAGTTACAAACGGTGTAAGAGAACCCTTCCCTTCCCCCCCCTCCCCCCCTCCCAATGGACGGGTCTTTCGCACGGGCCTGATTTGGTCACATTTGTTGTACTTCAAAGTTACTTTTTTCGTTCTACATAGTCACAATTTGGTCACTTTTTTCGGTCCTCAAAGTCACTATTTGGTCAATTTTTTTCAAATTTTGGTCACTAAAGTCACTACTTTTTCATTGTCAAACCGCTACCAGCCCTGTGATAATGAAAAAATCATAAATAATTCTGGCAATAATTAAAAAAAATAATAATTCATTTAAAAAGATTGTAATAAATGAACAACATTGTGAAAAATGTGAAAAAAGCTTGGTTAATTAACTTTAAGCATCAAATGTACAAAGATAAAGGGTCTCTCGTAAAAGTAAATCAAATTAAATTAAATCGTATCAAACTAAAAAAAAAACAATTGTAAAGATTTTAGGATAAGGTTACTTAATTTTTTCCAGCGCGTATCCAGGCAGGGCAAATCCTGGCTATTTTATCTAAAAACCTGGCATAATCCAGGTATTTGATTTCAAAATTTTCAACTCAAAATCCGGACGATTTGGGTCGATACCTAGAAATTTTTAAACACACATAAACAAAAATAACACTGAAATCGTTCTTTATTTTTGTCGAAACGCAACAACAAATTTCAAAGCGTAGTTGAGGCTGGCAGAAAACCGTTCATGATTACTTGCTTAAGAAAATTTCGTTTTTGGACGCAAAAAAAAACTTCAATACCTCAATTTGAGTTGGTTGCGCAAATGAAGTGAATAAATCCGGGCAAAAGCCAGGCCTTTTTCAACGAAATCCGGGCAACTGGGCCGGACCGGAATTATCTGAAATTTTGTATTAGTTATCTGGATAAGCCTTGATAAAACAGGGTAATATGGCAAGCTTATTTTAGACATAAATTCTTGCTCCATCATCATCATATTTTGCTGTATATTTTCAAGCAAAATTTGAAAAAAATATCTGTAACTATTTTATGTGTG
>NC_073692.1:121794656-121804551 GCF_029784155.1 Uranotaenia lowii
ACAATTTATCTTTTTCGTTTAATGGTTTTCCAACTTCTTTTGTAGTCTTTTCATGGTTCAAGCAAACTAGGCGCTTCCTCTATTTACTTGTTAGCACTCTCTTGTGGTCTGTACATATACGAAAATGTTGATTCATAGAGTAACCAAGCTATCGTTTTCGATAAGTTTCGAGCTTCCCAAAGAGTTTTTTGAAATAAATAAATATTTCTTAAAACAGCCTTATCAATTGTATTTAGGGAATTTCAGCTTCCAATCCATTCTACAATTTGTTGGGCAACAGTTACTATAATTTCAAAACGCAACAGCTGCGCTTGATTTATATCACCCCGTATAGACTTCCGATTAATGAAAATTGCGCAAATAAGTGTACAGCAGGAATTACCTGAGATTAACAGACAACATTCTTCGCAGCTGCAACCGATAGCACGATTAAGTCCTAGTAGTAGCAAAACGAAAAAAAAAAAAGAAATATAATCCCCCAGCAGAAGTGAACCCATTCGCTCCAGACTCAGCGATTTCTCCTCGCAGGCGTAGCAAGAAGAGTTCGCTCGATGTGCTGCCTGACTGAATCGAAATTGAGCGAAAAATTGGCCAGCTGCTGCTCCATACGTATGCTGGTGTTGTTGAATGAACGACTCATGGACCAATCAATGGACCGTGGCCGATTAGTTCGTGTGGATCTTCGGGGGATGGGATGGAATGGGATGTGGGTGAATGCTTCAAAGTTTCTGGTTTGCCTTACTTACGTTATTAGCTTTATGGATTGGTCAAACTTTTTTTTGCTACCCCGCCAGTACATCTGGGATGTAAATGACCCTGGCTAACGTTCGGAGGATTTGTGATATACTTGTTCGGTTAATTAAGAAAATTATGATCAATAATAATGAAAAATAAGAGGAAAGTATTTGATAAGAGATAATTAGAAAATATGTTATTGAAAATAACTATTGCAATACGGGGTTGAAGAAATGAGAACTAACAATCGAATGTAAATAATGTAAATAATAGCTTTGCGTGCAAGTAGCTAGGATTTTCGCGATGCGCGAGCCAAATTTTGATACGCTGCTCTTCTTCCTTGGACGGCATTTTGACAACTGAAGAGTGAATTCCAAAATCAAAACAGGAGCAACATTCTACACACACACACCTTCAAAATGAGGGGTGTTCAGGTTTTTAAATGCAAAATTGAAAGAAATACGTCAAGTTGATATTGACCAAATTTTGACCGTATCACCCTTTACATATCAAATGTAATCTATATATATAAAAATGAATTTCTGTCTGTCTGTCTGTCTGTTCCCTATAGACTCGGAAACTACTGAACCGATTTGCGTGAAACTTGGTAGGTGGGGGTATTTGAGGCAGGGGAAGGTTCCTATTATGGTTTGAGACCCCTCCCTTTCTCATGAAGGGGGGGAGGGGCCTCCCAAACAAAAGACAATTTTTCGCATAAATCGAGAACGCATCTAGTAAATGGTATCAAATTTGGCATGGGGTGGTATTTGGGAACAAGGAATATTTCTATGAATATAAGGTACCCCTCCCTCCTCTCAATGGGGTGATAGGAAGGGGGGAGGGGGGCTACCTTACAATTTATCATACAACTCGAAAACTAATCAAGATATTGGAACCAAATTTGGCACGGGAAGGTATTTGGATACGAAAAATATTTCATTGATAATTTGAGACCCCTCCTTCTTTCCAGTAGAAAGGGAGAGGAGGCCTCTTTCATATTTTTTTCATAACTCAAAAACTAATAAGCAAATGGAATTATATTTGGCATGGGAGGGTAATCTGGTACGAAACATATTTCTATGATTATTTGAGACCCATCCCTCTTTCCAGTTAAGAGAAATAAAGGGGGGAGGGGCCTCTTTTATATTTTTTTACACAACTCAAAAACTATTTAAGCAAATCAAACCAAATTTGGCATGGGCGGGTATTTGGGAACGTGACATGTTCTAATGATTGTTTGAGACCCCTTCTTTCTTCCAGCGGGGAGAAAGGAAAGAGGGAGGGGAGTTTCATACAATTTTTAAAGCATAACTCAAAAACTACAACAGCAAATGGAACCAAATTTGGTATGGAACGATATTTGGGTACGAGAAATGCTTGTATGAATATTTGGTATCCCTCACTCATTCAAAGAGGTGGATGAAAAGGGGGAGGAAAGGTCTCTCTTACAATTTTCAGTATAACTGGAGAGTTGATCGAGCAAATTGAACCATATTCAGCATATGAGGGTCTTTGGATACGATAAATGTTTCTATCATAAATTGAAGCCCCCCACCTTTTTTTCAGCGGAAAGATATAAAGAGGGAAAGGGGAGCTTCCATTTTTTTTTTTTGCAAAACTCGAGAATTAATCGAGCAAATGACACCAAGTTTGGCATCGAAAAGTATTTGAGTATGAAAAATACTTTTTCTTTGTGAAACAATTCCTTTCTTGCAGTAGGATGATAAAATTGGTAATATAGGAAGGGATGAGGAGGCTTACATCTAACTTTTTTTTACAAAATCCGAGAAACGCACAAAACTTAACATGGAAAATCATTTGGGTATGATTCTATGATTATCTGACACACCATTCTCCTTTCAGTGAGTAGGTACATAGGAGGAGAAAGGTGAGCCCAATACAATAGTGTTAGCATAAGTTCTCAATTTATGCTAACGAAGCCAACAAATGGAAACAAATATGGCATGGAAAAGTACTTGGCTACGAGATATGTTTCGACGTTTGTTATTGATCCTTACGCTTTACAGTGTAGAGAGGGGAAGAGAGGAGAAGGCTACATATAAATTTTGTTGTAAAGCTTAAAAACTGATCACCCATGGAACTATATTTGATAAAGAGGATTTTTGGGAACGAAAAAATTAGGTATGATTATAAAAACCACGACCTCCATTCAGCAGGGGGTGAAAGTAAGGACAGGGGAGGGGCTCTCTTATCACTTTTTCAGCATAAATCCAGAACATATCAAGAAAACACAACCATATTTTATAAGTTAGATTGTTTGCGTACGATTAATTTGAGACCCTCCAGACAGATTCAAATTATCAGATCTTAAACATAAATTTATAGCGCAAAATTTAGAATACTTGTTTAAGTTATCTTTGTGTTGCAATTAGAAACTCCAGCTGCAGCTCTCATTTTATAGCGGTTGCTTATGTTATGTTATAACTGGATTTAAAATAATGCCAATAAAACAATAAAAATTTGAATAATTTTTGAAGATATCATGTGATTTTGGAAGGTGTAGCAAAGCACACCGGGTCAGCTAGTAACATATAAATACATATAAATAACTCAAAAAAAACTCAATGACAATTTTTACATAGGCACGAAAATTGGACTCTGACAAAATACCTTTGATATGAAGAACTTTTTAATGAAATTGCGAAAATCGACTTTCTCTATGGCGAATAGGACTTATTTATCTATTCCGAGTGACCTGAGAGCCGATGTTGGTCCCAACTTCAAAATTTGGAATAGATTTCGAAATTGGCACGTTTTCTGACAATAAGCGCGTTTTTACCGGGGGATAGCAATAGCGAGAAAATGATTTGCATTTGGAATGATAATGATCAAAATTCCACAAATACTGCACAATATGAACAATTCATATTCATACCATTTCTCTTATTTTAGCTCAAATTTTCCCGCACAATTAGACACAATTTCAATCATTGGTTGCACAATTTGCCTGATCATTGGCGTATTTTCTCTCTTCATCTCAGTTCCCGATTTTTACATGGTTTTCGGAAACACGACACGTATGAAAAAAGGAACAAACACATAGGACATCAGTGAAATTTCATGTTATTTTGTCTAATTATCTAATCGCGACGAAAAGCAGAACAAGTTCGCCAAAACCCGTGCCAGGAAGTTGTACCTCAACATGCTGGCGAAAGTTGAATGCTGCAGCATGGACGACGAAACATATGTGAAGGCCGACTTCAACAGAATTCTCCCCGGCAACCTGTTTTTCACGGCCAAGGATAAGTTCAGCGGTCCGGAGCATGTCCGCATTCAGGAGATGTCCAAATTTGCGAATAAATTCAGGTGTACGTGAAAGAGTGCCTCCAAAAGCGGCTGCTTCCTCTCCTGAAGGCCCACAACGTCCCAACAATCTTCTGGCCGGATTTGGCCTCATGCCACTACTCCAAGGACGTGCTGAAGTGGTATGCGGACAATAAGGTAAATGTTTAACATCGAGAAGTACTGGGCGATTATGAAACAGCACCTTCTTAAACGACATAAGGTAGTGAAGACAGTCGAGGAACTGAAGAAAGTATAGGTTTACATGCTAAAAACGGTTGATTCACAGGTTGTGCAGAATCTTATGGCCGGGGTTAAGGCTGAGGTGCAGGAATTTGCGTATGGGCGGTAAATAAAATACGAGTAAAGGGGTAAAATAAAGTTTAATAGTTATTTTTCAAACCCTGAAAATTTGATGGCAATCGGATGAAAACTCGAATTTTGAGAATCAATTTTGTGTGTGGCAATTTCATCGTGGACACCCTTTAGCATTTAACAACTGAAGCGTGGTACTGGTACCCAACTGGTCTTTTGATACCAACCTGTCGTTGTGGTACCAAAAAAAATAGTATTATACATTTACTAACTATTTGATAACAGTTTCCTGGTTAGATACAGTTCCTCTTCTATAAGTACCGAGAAAACAACCCTGACATGTCATTTACACACGGGTTTTCTTTCTCATTGCGTCAGAAATTAATTTTTCAAAAAAAAAAGTTTTCTATAGGGGGCGCCAACTGGATGTACCCGATTTAAAAACGAATAACTCCTTTATTTCTAACCGATTTTTACAGATAAACACGAATTTTAGTGCTTCACATCGAAAACGATCTTTCATTTGCGAACACTATAAAAAAGTGTGGAAGTGTGCAAATTCGAAAACAAATTATTTGTACTGGCATGTACTGGTCAACGGATTTATGGGTACAAGACCTTTTTTCTGTTAAAATATTCAAGTGTTTTACGCTACCAAACAGGAGAACATTTACGAACTCAAGCTAATATACGAGCTGAAAAAGCCGCTGGCCTGCTGGCCAAAGACAACAGTTGTTATAATTATTCCAGCTGATTATATCTACCAATCATCAAAGTGTAGTTGATTTTAAGCATCCAACTATAAATATAATAGACTCAACTACAAACTAATGATTGATTTTACGCAATCAACTATGAATAAAATGGATTCAGCTGCAATGGTATAATTTATTTCACTGTCAATACGATAGATTCAACTACAATTGCATAATTGATTTTAGGCATTCAACTTTAAATATATTTGATTCAACTACAATCGAAATAATTTGGAAATTAAATTCTACGGGATTTTTCATGTAAACTAAGTTTTGGTTGCACCACATCGATTCTACATGTGTTTTTAGTAACTTCTTTATTTCCGCATGGCTGCTTTATGATTTTCACGTAAAGTCAGAGTGTATAAAGCTTAGTTTTTTTTGTCTTTATTAGAGAGACTTTCAGCCTTTGGCTGGTTCGTTTCTAAAAGCTTAGTTCTTTTAGAAATGGGGACAGTTACGAATGCGTGTATCTCGAAAACCATTCGTTTGATCGAAATACTTTCTATGAAGGAAATGAAGGTAATTTTATAATAATAATTGAAAAAAAATATTTATCGTTTTTTAAGAACAATTTCTTCTTCATTCTTGGTATCTCCCATCGGCCGGCGCACACTTTTTTCAGTCATGATATTGATCTGTTTTTCAAACTTATACTTCGTCAAATCTGTATTTTAGGTGGGCTGCATCCTTTTCCTTCAATTTCTGCTACTTTTCGGTTCAATACTTCTCTTTAAAAAAAAAAAACTGAGGGCAATTTAGTGGAGACAGCTGATTATTTTGAGCCATTTTAAAGCGTTTTAAAAGGAATTTCCGCAGGAAAAATCTTACAAAAACGAAATAAAACCATCATTAGATTGAACTTAATGTATAATTGGTTTAGTATAGATCGAAGGTTACGAGGGGCACATACAAGATTACTCTTTTTAGGCTTTTTAAACAGTGAAAACCCAAAGTTTACGTTTTGAAAAATTGTTGGTTTTTTTTCATAGGCAAATCATAATAGCATAGCATAGCATAGCATAGGGTGACTACACACATCTTGCGTTGCTGATACACGAGGTACAACTAATGATCAATCCCGACACGAGATGCCAAAACAAGTATCTGGGTTCAATACTCGTTTCAAGTGCTGATATTGAGTATTAGTGTGGTACCACAATGCACACCGTGGCAAGTCAATGTAATCATGGAAGGGATGGTCTGAAACAGCAAAATAAACTTTTAAGGTGCAGAGAACTCTTACGACCCTACATACAGTGGATGCTGTTTTCAGACAGGAGAGGGGAGGTGGGGTTTTTTTTTATGTTTACGAGAAATCCTACTTGGCAAATAGGATTGATGAAAAATAATGTTATGATTTACGAATAAATACAAAACAAATAAACAAAAACAATGGAACGAGCTCACCAATTTTGTGATGTATCCAGCTGTGTTCATGGGGCCTTTCTAAGATGTGGAACCAACTGTCAACCTTCGAAAAAACTAAGGTCAATCTACGCACATTAATAACACTTTATTTCTACAAAACTTCACATTAAAAAAAAATTGGTTCAATTCTAGAGTTTGTTTTGATTAGGTCGTATGAACCAACATACACAATTTGAGTTATTTAGTGCAAACGATTGAAATGCATGTATTCTACATTTGGTAAAAATTGGTGTCATTTGAACAAACAATAAATTTTAGAGCTTGATTTGAATTTAGACGTATAAAGACTTTCTCATTTCAAGTGTAATTTGGTTTTAAACGACTATTTGCATCGCACTAAATTGGCGTGCATGCAAAAAGTCGCAAAACAACAGTTTCGGCAGTTCGGTTTAAGCGACCTTTTGCATTTAAAAGAAAATGTGGTGCAAAGTATAGTAATGTTTAGTTTTTTCGACGGAAATAGATTGTAAGAGTTCCAGGCAAACAGAAAATCGATTCAAATAACCACAAAGTGTCAATTCCAGGCTGCTGCAGCGGTTGAAAGGAAATTATTTCACTGGAGTATAGGTTCTAACTTGGACAGGGCCCGTTCCAAACCTGCCGTGCCATTCTGTAGAGCGCGTATCACTCAACGGAAGTCCTGACAATGCTCCAAGGATTCATAGGTAAGTCCTCCTTCTTTAATGCTTGTTTTAAGGTTTGCCAAAAAACTGCCACATAAAGAGTTCCCGAAAATGACATGCCAATGATAGCGTCCCTGTACAGAAGGGACATATTATGTTAGAAAGCAAGCAGTTGAATCAGTTAGCAGCCATCAGTGAAGTATGAGTCAGAGAAATCATGTTTTAGGCTTAAATTTATAGTTTAGCGAAATGACGTTAACACCAAGCACATAATGCAAAAGGTTGTAAGTGCTTGTTTTCTCGAACTACTAAATTTATGCCTGTATCGAATACACTAGAACATTTCTTATCTATTTTTGAAACGTATATACATTTTATGGAGATTTCTGAGCTATATTTAAAATACTAGAATTGAAAATGTGTTACCAAACTTCAAAATCCATTTCTCGAAACAAGACATGTGGTTCATACGGACTTAATCAAAAAAAAACTCTAGAATTTTCCTTAACCCGAAAAAAAACTGACATTCGCATTCGCATTCGCATTCGCATAAACAGTCGCCTAAAACTTCGGTTGGCGCTACTCGTCAACTCTCCGTTTTATGAAATTACAGTCATTAAGAATTGCACCACCTTCTTCCCTAGATGGTAATACACTTCCTGACTTTCAATTTCAAAAGAAGCAAAGTCTTCCAATTCGTTGCCTCAGATTATAGAATCTCTTAAATTGAAAAACTTACCCCCACAGAATGTTGAAGGTGCCCCTGGCCGAACCCTGCGGACTGTGTGGGGAAAGGGAAGGGTATATTAGTCGCTTTAAGTGACTCACGTTTACTTAAACGGAAGATGCAGAGATCTCTACGATCCACCGATAAACGTGGGGAGGTTTTAGAGGGGTAAATTTGAGGAAGGTTAACCCTGGGAGATGCTAGGCCAGCATTGCGGGTGATCATTTCGTCCTACAACCTCCTATGAACCTTAAAGTTTCCTACTGAAACTCCTAGAACTGACAGTGAGGCTTATGAACAACAATCTCGAGACGTTTAACATGAATTAATGATATTTTATGAAACGCATTAGTATTTGATAAAAAGAAGCGTTTTAAGGCATACAGCACATTTTAACTTTTAAAACAAAGAAAAACACAAATGAAGCCTCGTAAAAATTATCAAATATTTACATGCATCAAAGTCTATTACTTATTTTTCCTGACAAACTCATAAATTTTCAAATCAAATTTTGCTAAAACATAATTATTCACGATGAATTAGAAACTTTAAAATTTACCTTAACAATGTAGTAAAAATTCAATCTTAAAAATTATGATTACATAATTGTTTCGAAATTTATGGTACAATTTCTAGCTAGCCTCATTTATTATTTATTCTCATACAAGAGTTTAAAAAATATATTGTATAATCTCAAAATAAAGATGTATTTTCCTGACAGAAATCAAGCCACTTGATTTGAATTGTTTATGTAAGTTTCTAATTTGTCTACAGATTAGACACGAATACGAACCTTGGTATGTTGACTTGGAACATAAAACAATAAAAACTCCTATTTAGCTCTGATTTCAAATATCTGAATCAATATGAATGCTTGAAACCGCAAAGAACTATTAATTGAATCAAATCGAAGTTAAATCAAAACGAAATAGAGATCCAATAGATAAAACTACAGATGTACAAGTTGATAAAATACTGAATACTTAGCTTGAGGACTTCTTACTACTGCTCCAAGAACATATTTGAATCAGGCTTGAAAGGACCCTCGGAACACAGTTTTTACATGGTTTGCAGAAATGGCCAATGCTGTACCGAAAGACTTCAACCGGCAGGAGGTAACAACTTTCAGCCGCTTGATCAGCTCGCTCGAAATTGCTGACCGTTTGTTTATTTGGCGAAGGGTACTCACGTGGCTTATGATCGTTGGCCTGTTCTGTAAGATCCATCCACACACATCGTTCTGCTCCATTTGAAGCGAAAATTGAAGCGACTGCGTCTTGTGACCATTGTTTCTTTCACTGTATTTGCTGAACACAAAAAAAAAATAGGACTAGAGCTATCGAAATTTTTAACGACTCAGATCTTCAGTTATTACAAATATGTACTCCTTAAAATTAAAAAAAAAAAATGCCACATGATGTATTCCACAAGATATCAATTGAACTCATGTTTGAATTGAGAATGGATTTATACGGTAGTCGAATTGCGCAATGCAATTCTTACGCTTGGCTACATTTTCAAAACAGAATTGAAACTTACATGAGCAAAAAAACACGACCGCACTCCACCAAGGCTTGCTTAGATCTCTCATAGGCAAATCATAAAATTTGTAAACAAAATAACCAGCAAATACACACTTTAATCAGTAAGGGACCTTGCCACGAACTGACATGGTATAGGATTCAAAGGCTGGAATTTTTTTAAAATAGGGTATTTCATAAGTTTTGTCGTTCATCAGAAATCATCTGTCCCATAGCTTCGGTACCGGCTATACAGCTTACGAGATCTGCAACTAGGCAAAAAATTGTTTTTTGAGGTTATTTATGAATGACTCATAAATAACTAGCAACACTTTCAGCTTATCGGAGAAATTGTTTTTGGACACTTCTGCGATCTACCCTTAGTTTTTACGCTTATCTATATATATAAAAAAGCAATTTCTGTATGTTTGTTTGTTTGTCCTCTATATACTCAGCTGTCTTAAGAGTTAGAGGTCTGAAAATTGG